>NW_017306863.1:707542-741096 GCF_000935625.1 Nanorana parkeri | reverse complement strand
TCTCTCTCTCTCTCTCTCTCTCTCTCATTGAGTTAGCTGGATAGAGAGCCCAGCAGTGCCTGCCTATTTTGCATCTAAGCCTGATTGAAACTGCAGATTGATAAATGATGAATTTCAACCGCTTCTGTGTTTAAATTAAAGCTTGAGCTAAAAAAAACCTGTAAACAAAAGGCTTGCTATAAACAGAGGGCAAAAAGCTAATAATGTTAGTAGCATATATCATTATTGGTAATATTATAATTATAGATTAAAAACAAAAGTTATATTTCTTTTCAATCTCAACTATAAGCAATAAAGAAATTTTGTTAAAAAATATTATACATTTTCTATAAGGTTAAGTTCTTCCTCAACTGGCTGGAAGAACCCACTAAAGTTAGGACATAGTCACATCCCCTGCGGCGATACCTGGGTATCTCAATAGCTCACCCAGACCTGTGGAATTGCATTGTGCTCTGTAAAGAAGGACATACCTGTTCTCTGATTGCCGGGAAGCTGTTCCATAGAAAGTTTATGAAGCTGCTGGGGAGCTCTAAATATCTGGTTTAAAAACAAAAAGAAACATTGCCTGTGCTAAATATAAGCTTTATACTTTTTTTTAGCATAGCAGGTAAAGTTTGCTTTAAAGGAGAACTATGAGGTGAGTGCTTTTCACTCACCTCATAGTTCTAGCCGACCTGTGACAATTAAACTGTCACAGGTCGGCTCAGTAGATCGGGAGGTGAGCGAACACATACCGGCGTTCGCTCCCCTCTCGATCCTGTCACGGCTCTCTCCCATGACAGGGGAGGGGCTGGATTCCCCCCTCCCCGCTCCAAACCACCAGCGCTGACTGGCAGAACAGACGGGGGAGGGGGCAGGTACAGCTGGCTCTGCCTCTAGATAGGCAGAGCCAGCTGTCAGTCATGCAGCTGGGCGGATCCAGACATAATTGTCGGGATCCGCTTCAGCGTCTTAGTATACCGCGAGCAGCAGCTGGCAGTATACTGCGGCGTCTCAGTATACCGCGAGCAGCAGCTGGCGGTATACTGCGGCGTCTCAGTATACCGTGAGCAGCAGCTGGCGGTATACTGCGGCGTCTCAGTATATCGCGAGCTACAGCTCGCGGTATACTGAGCCTAGGGTGACGGGAGGACGCTAGTTTGTGTCCTCCCGTTACCATAAGGAGAACTATGGGGAAAAGCCTTAACCCCATAGTTCTCCTTTAACATCTTTTCTGTCCTAACCCCATGTACTTGGATTGCTTATTAGTACAATTCTACATAGTAGAGAAAGGTCCTGTGTACACAGGCTTTTGTTTACATCAGAACTGCCTTTCTCTCTATTCAAGTTAATGAAAATGTAAAAGCAGCTTGGAGCAGCATGATACAGCCTAGAAGGCGGACAAATAAAGCATAGGAGAATGTAATTTTTAGGCCAAATGCATCAGTGAATTAACTCTGAATGACCTCAAAAGCATCTCAAACTTATCACAGACGCAGGCTTAATGCACCTAAGAGCAAGCTGTATTGCCCACTGGCAAGCCCTATGGTAGGTGATTAAAAGCTCTGGTTTGTTCCTAATACCCATCGGTATCTCTGCCCTAAACCAAGCAGCACTTGAGATATATTTTCTGGTGCATCTTTTTTTGAAGCTTGTGGTAAGATATGCACCCACGCTCTGTTATAACAGCATTTTTAATCCCAAAATACTCCCAGATCACTTCAAAACTCTTCTGCTGATCTGTGTGCTCAATATATTTAAAAAGTTAACAAGACTCCTGCGGGTCTATTCACTAAGCTGCGGTAGGCAGCCGAGTGAATAACCGACCTGAAGTAAAGTGAGCCAAACGCTGTTCGGCTATTCACTTCAGGCTTGTAAGGCTGATTTCAGCTGTATATCGGCTGAAATCAGCCATACATCGGCTTGCTTCATGCGGCTTCGGGTCGGCCGAAAATGCTCAGAATAAAAACAATAAAAACACCATAGGAATGCATAGCTAGATTCCTATTGGCTATTTCACTTTGCAATAGCTAGTTTGCTATTGGCTATTGCAAATTGAAAAAGCCAATAGGAATGTAGCTATGCATTCCTATGGTTTTTCTTTTTTATTCTGATGGCAGCCAACTGCTCCAATGTCAGAAGAAAAGAAAACAGAGCAGGGAAAGGTTTACTGTGCTCGATCGAGCAGAGTGAACCTTTCCGGGAGAAAGTGTTTCTCTCCCGGGCGGCCGGGAGCCGCTATCTAATAGCGGGAGACTGCCGGAGCATCCAAGAGAGTTGGGCTATCTGGAGATCAGCGTCCCTGGTTAGCTGGTAACCGGGGACGCTGATCTGTCTGTGCAAGTGCCCGGAGCCAGCCGCGAGATGACGGCTGGCTCCGCCCAGCAGTCAGTAGCAGGCTGTTGGCCAGCCAATGGCTGGCCATTTGGCCAGCTTTGGCTTTAACCTCGGCTCAGTCGAGCCAAAGCATATGGATTTATACGGGCTATATGGAGCTATACGGGCTATAGTGAATAGCCTGTACAGCAGCCCTTCGGTTCTACTGAACCGAAAGGGTCCTGGGGCCGAAGCTAGCCGAAGGATCAGCTGAAGCTACGGCTAGATCCATCAGCAGCTTAGTGAATAGACCCCCTGGTGTTTCCTCTATTATGGCATCTTTGGCACACTTTGAGATTAAAACAGTTGCAAGAGCTGTATGTTTTAAGTGAAATTATCTCTTGAAGTTAAACTGACACTAAACTGAGGAGTTAAATCCTAAAAATGCATTCAAGTACCTTACCTATTAGCAGAAATGTAGATGTAGAATGGGCTGCCAACACATCATAATGGACAAAAAAGAACATGCAACATTTCCAATAAAGTGCATCACAGCACATGGAAGTGCATTGTAGTGTGCTACAACAGGTGTGGCTGAGGTGGCTTGCCTTAATGCATTGGGGTGCCATTAAAAATAAATGCCATCACATAGCACTAATGCATGTATGGTGCATTGTTGTGTGTTGCACTAATGTGCAAGTTTCTGCAATGCAGCAGAACAGATATGTAAATGGTCCCCAAGTGTAATGTATGATAAATTGTTGAATTTGTGTTGATTTTAGCCTCTCGTAGCCTCCTGGATAGGTCCTGTCAGTTTGCAGCATTCATACATACTGTCAAGGAATATGCTTAACTGGAAGAGAGAACAGATAAATGACCTCATCAATCTGTTTCTGCTCTTTCACTGTCCAATTATAGGCTGCGGTCAGATGACCAGGCTTTGTTGCTTAATTGCAGCAGAGAAAAGTCAGGTTACCAGACTGGCTGTGTGGTGAGGCAGGGCTGTGTAAATTTAAGAACCATATGGAAAGCTGGGAAAAAAATGAAGAGAATTACCTAATATGCTCAATTCATGAAGCTTGAAACCAAGGATAGATATCTTTTTTGCCCATGTGACTGTACTTTTCAAATCACATTGAATGAATTTGAAAATAACTGTCACTTTTTTTAAAATAAGGGTCCTTATTCTGGTTTGTTAGTTTTGTGAATTGAGCCTGATTTGTGGCACAACACCTTTTGCCTCATAGCACCTAATTGAATTTAAACCCTTTCCACAAAGGAACATCTGCAAAAACCAAGGTTGGATCCTGCTTATCTTTTTGTGAGGCAATACAGATGTTCAGTGTGACCCCTTGATAAATTAAGCATCCATGCTATGAAAGCCAATAGTAGTTCATTGTTGACACTATTCAGGCTCAGTCACAATTGCAGTCACCCCAACTGGCCCTAGCATACCATGTGATTTCAGTGGATCACTTAACTTTTGTAATTCATCAATGTTCTTTGCTGACACTGCTTATAATATACACAGTTTACTGTCCTTTGCTAACAAATTTTTGTCCAGCAAGCAGTTATGAAAACACAACATCTGAACAACCAAATCTTGTAAAATTATCAAAAAAATCAAGACTGAGCACATGAAGTGTTGTCTTGCTCCCTATAAAGCTATGTGACTCTCTATCAGTGACAGAGAGAACACTGTGATGTCCATATGTTTCACAGAATCATAGACAATGTATCATCAAGTCTTAATGTCCAAGTACAGCTCTGCTTCAAGGCTTCCCAAAGCAATAAATTCAACATTGGGATAAAGACAGCTTGCGTTATCCTCACAGATTAACAGCATCTCCGAAGAATAATGATGAGACTCGTTTGTTTAATTAACAGGAGCAACACAGAGTAACAAAAGGATGGCAAACAAATGCTACAGAATTTCTCAGTACAGAAAGAGCAAACATTTTCTTTAATTAAAATGAATTATTTACCCAAAATCCTATCTTACTTGAAAAGAATGATCGTCAAGTACATATTTTTTTTATCTTCACTTGAAATGGGCGGCTATTAAAAAAACAATATTAGAAAACAAAAATTCCTGTGAACGCAGTTTTTGCCATTTTCTATTCACATACATTTAGAGTCAGAGGCATAGGAAAAAAGATCTTTAACAGAAAATAAAAAACTAACTGTAATGCTGTGTTTATAGCCCATTACTGGTAATATTGTTAACACAAATGAGAACAGGTCACAGTGCACTGGAAGTGTTTGGGTAATAAAGAGTGGTACAGTAACTTGGCATAGAATAGCTCTACTGTACTCATTGCTACATTGATTATGGGCCTTGCAATAAATGGAAATGAATGAGACCTGCTACATGGCTCATTTAGATCCGTGATCGACTGTAAATAATTACTGCTCTGTGCGACCATTTGTGACTGATTTCAGGTCCCACCGACCCTAGTAACACATTACAGTCACATTCATTTACATTTACTACAAAGCCTGTAACAAATTACAGGGGACTGACTGCAGCTTTCAGTTACATGGTTGCTGTTCCAAGAACTGCCATCACAGTAGAGCCCGGTGGCTAGACACACATGTAATAAAGTAAAAAGGGAAAGACAATATTGGGTAGTCTCTTCATCAAGACTGTTATATGTCTTATCTTTTTCTCTCTTTTGGTACTTTTATTTTGCAGTCTTGCCATGTCAGATGCTGCTGACATGGCACCAAAATGTAATCAATCTCTTCATCGACCCTCCAGCAACAAAGCCACAAAACTTGATGGCAAGGGTGGACGAGACAGGATGCCAGGCTAATGCCAATCGAGGAGAACATTAATATGTTAGCACACGCTCTGCAGCACACTATCTCTCTCATCTAAAATATGATGACTAGTACTGTGCTACCAGATGAAAACATTAAACAGTCTATTCATAATTTTTCACCCAATATTCATACAATGTTCACTCAAGATTCACACATTTATCTACCTGGATCTTAGGTACAAATGTTGAGAAATAGCTACCCTGAGTCTATGTTAAAGAGCGCCTAAAGCCAACATCTTTCTTTCAGTTTTGATAGAATGGTGAGGGGTTAGAAACTACAGTCAAGTTTTTATCACTGTGGCCACGCCCTCCCTTTTTGTCTTAATTACCACTGTCATCAAGACTGAAAGTAATGGAAAATCCAAAAGTTTGAGTTGCCTCCAGTAGTAGATGGGAAATATTCCATGGAGACACTTGTTTTAGTGACAACTAAGAGAAGATTTCAACTCAATTTCAAGAGATTTCATCTTACTCTATATTGTGTTTACTCATTCCCTGCTCTATCCAAAATGGAAAAAAGGGATGTATATATACTTTAATTTTATATATGTGTCCCACAATATTTGTGGCAAAGGAAGAATGGTTGTAAATTATATCCTCAAACATCGGAACATGGGAAGCGATTTTCCAAAAATTTTAGATATGTAGGTCTTTGCCTGTCAACTAAAGTTTTTGTCACATTGTTTTCTGGAATAATGGATTTCACATAGGGGGTCAACTTAGCAATTTGGCTATGATTCATGGTAGAACTCTTCTTGTAGATATGATTTGATGATTTGATACTTCAACTGATTGTTTTATGGAAATATTATTGCTCCTTAAAGTTTCCTTAGCCACACATAATAGCAACAGACACTTATTGTAAGTCTACAATATTTTGGCCCAGCAATTGTTACATTTATGGCTAACCAATCCAATGTTTATCCAAAACAAACATTCATTAGCTTGTATTCATACAGGACACACAGGTTAGCAAATTAGAATGAAATATCCACCTCTGCATACATCAGCTACTTGTCTGTTTAGTCAGCATCAATAGACATTTTCTAATTTAGCTAAAGACAGTAATGACAAATGTGCCAATACTAAATAAAAAGAAATCAGCCATTACCGCTAGTAACCAAACCCATTAGGTAGAAGATACGTGCATTTGTAAATCAGTCCAGATTAATACAACTTTCAGAAAATAACCCACTATTGGGTTCACATCAATTACTGTCAGCTAAGGAACAGGTAATAGCAATGTTTACCCTCCATAATATGATACAACCAAAGGCTTGTTGACTCAAATCCCCCTATATACCAATGAACAATAAAAGGAGGCACACATAGTAATGTAACTTGTAAAAGTAGTCAAGGGAAGTTCCATATACCCAATTCCTCTGCTGGTTAGAGGTTAGTGCAAGTGCAAGTGGGAAGAGTAACAGCTGTGCACAACCTTTCTGCATCTTGATATACTATAGTAAGCATTAATCCTGGTGTCGATGTCTGGTCTTGAGAAAAATTTGATACATGTTTTTGCAGCTGAACATTGGCTGCCAGCGAGAATGTGACTTAAAGGAGAATTATGGGGAGAGTAAAATACACTCATCTCCATAATTAGAGCCGATTTGTGACATTGCAGCTCATCGGATCTGTTGATCGGGAACTGAGCAATCACATAACGCTGATCACTCAGTTCCTGATCTGTTCCCTGCAGAGAGTGGTGACTGTCAGTCACCACTTCCCGCAGGGATTACCCCTCCATTCCTCCAGTGCTGCCTGGAGGAACAGATGGGGGAAAGGGGGCGGGTACAGCTGGCTCTACCTCTAGAGAGGCAGAGCCAGCTGTCAATCAGGCAGCACAGTGGATCCCAACAATATTAGCAGAACCCATCCCAGCTGCAGCACGGTTCTGCACTGTCAGCATATAGTGGGCCCACTATATGCTGAGTTTTGGGTCACAAGAGGACATTAGTATATGTATATTAATTAGAGAGGTCAAGCAACATACAAATTTAGTAATGTATTTTGTGACTTCATCAGGACACTCACTCAGGCTGATTGAGAATCTTCACTCAATACATTGTGTGAATATTTACTGTACTTTATGTATCTAATCATGTGAAAAGCAAATGCCTGTTTACTTGTTGTATCTGTTTTTTTTTTACATGTCTGCATAATCAAAGTAATTATTCACAGAACCTATTGGTTGAAGTTTCTCCTTTACTAAATCATGTCTTAATGTATAGGAGACATACAGACAAAGCTCTTATAAAGAGTTAAGCAGGACAAGGAAGAGTTCATGGCAAACCCATCCCATTTGCAGTTTGTGAACATGGCAACCTAATGCAGCTATTCACTGCTATAGCAGCCAACTACAAATATTGCACTTCCTGGCCTCTAAATATAGGCCAAAAAGCCCAACAAAGCCTAATGAAAACAGGTGCATGCACTTAGGTGCAGAGAAGAAGGGTGGAGACTGTAAAGTTCTTACTTAACGGGACTTATTTAATGACCAAACTGTCATCTTTGCAATGAAACAAATGCTGAAAACAGACCTACTGACAACAAAATGACTTTGAGAGAGTGGATCTATATATCTACAGAATACCGTGCTCCCACCACTCTTTGCAGTCAGTCAAAATGAATTACATGCCACCTTCAGCGTCTATTATCATTTAATAGGAGTGTAGGACATCTCCAACATTTGTGAAGACCATCTCTTACAACTGCACAATGTTCTTCATAAGAGAGAACCCTAACTATCCTCCTTCTAGTTACAAGAGAGGTGAAAGCATATGCTCTGCCGGCTGACATGAGCAGGGTGCAAAATTCACTGATTTATCTTATAGAGAACAGAGGAAGGTGTCTATGTAAGGGACAATCCACAGCTGCATTCCGATATATAACTTTCTCAGCATTTCCAGTTCTAGATATGCTTGGGAAAGGAATATTACACAATTTCTAAACTTTAATCATTATTTTTTCAAAATCTATAATAAAGGAAACAGTTTTATACCTTACAGGACAGGGCTATATTTATAAGTGATAACCACTAAATGTCACGGCTGTTGGACTACAAAGCATCTGAAACATTCAGTATTTTGGTGCATATTACATTTTGAAATGTATGTACCAAAGCAAAAATAGAAAATGCAAGATGCCCAATCAACTTATCACCAGCAAAGGGAGATGCACCTGTGAGAGGCATGTACACATAAAAAGTGTATTTAACCCTGCTAGACACTAGCTATCAAAATATGCCTAATTTAAACCTGTTTTATAAATTTTAAGTAAAATAAAGGTTTTACTTGCATTTTTTCACATTTATGAGAAAAACACATACCACACTAAGGCACCTCTGTAAAATGTGTTTTTTTTCTAATCTATGAGAGCACTGACATAGGAACAAAAACATGAGTAAAATCAATTTTATCTCATTTACCTGACAGGGAACAGAGGAAGGTGTCTATGTAAGGGACAATCCACTGCTGCATCCCCATATGCACCCTCAGTTGCATTGCAAGGCACATGACAATTTACAAGGGACATCTGGGGCTGCAGCATTTTAATACATGCTTTGGATGCTTTTCATTTAAATTGTATGTAAACCCTTTACAACCTTTTGGTCTGGTAAATAAACCATTGGATGCATTGTTGGATATGTTGGATCTGAAGTGCAAAAGCTGTTAATTTTGTGAGAAATGTATAGTTTTGCACACTTCCAGTGTCAGCTGAAAGAGCCTTCCTAGTTCTCACCTTGGACCACACAATAACTCGACTTCATGTTGTAGAGATCACAACAGGAAATGTGCATGCATTTTTATTTTTTTTATTTTGACTTGACATATGCTTTAATCGGACCTTTACACTCACAAATCAAATTCTACCAAAGCATCCCTCTATGTATGATGATTAATAATAACATAGACATGTCAGGTGTAAAATGCTGTGATTTTGAAATACACTTGCAGAGCATTCACTACCTACTTTGAAAGTGCAAATTACTTTAGTTTACCAACGCAATGTACACTGGGATTGCCTTTTCACCAGCAGAGCATTACTGGGAAATCTCATCTCAGTGAAAGGCATTTTCCTCCTCCGAGATGATGGGCATGGTCACATGTCTAGTCCCATGTGTCAGATTTTCAGGAAGTAAAAGGAGAGCTAGTAATCTGCCCTTCATAAACATAGCCACTGTCAGAAGACTGCGGAAGAAACGAGAAATAATGGTATGGAAAGAATACAAAGCCTGCAACTTTCTAGAGAATGTGTTTGTAGATTGTCATTACAAAACATTTCTAAAGGTGTGATTGTTGTTATTTTATAGACATAACTATGCTCCAGTTGTAACATGGTGTTGCATGACCAGATTTGTTCTTATTTTTTTGTTACCTGTTTTACATGATAGGTGTCCCACAGGTAAGTAAGGGTACCCAAAACAGTGTATGGCTATAATATATAGATAGATAGATAGATAGATAGATAGATAGATAGATAGATAGATAGATTGTATTTGTCACATACACAATCGTACAAGTATGATATGCAGTGAAATGCTTACACGACTGCTCTGCAGTCGTGACGGCAGCCGACTACACCGGCGCCATCTTTGTAGAGCAGTACGGTGACAAGACGCGGATGTAGAGAGCCTGCAGCTTCTCCTAAAGCTCCGGGTGTCGCCTCTGAACGGCAGCGTGATACAAGTGCAGGAGCCCTGTACAATCTTAACCGCCATTAATCCCCAATGGAGAACCTGACTGTGCCAGTTGGTAGACGAGAAGATCGTTATGGGCCTCCGCATAATCCCCCATCTTGTCCTCGACGTGGACGACTCCGTCTCCCAGGGCGTCAACATCCCTTCTCAGCAGCAAAAAGCACATCTCTATGCAGGGAGCACCCAAGAGACACAAGCACGTCCCCTAGGGTAGTGTCCAGCAGGGGGCGATCAGCAGTGGGACAATCCTCAATGGTGCTATTCATCTCCTCACACACATGCACAGTAGGGCCAGACCGCTCGTCCCCCTCCCCAGGCCGTATCTGCGCTCCCCCAGAGTCCAGTCTGGGTGTGGATTTTGCCGGGTTGGCGGTCACCTGGCTCCCACCTCCTTTCGGCTCCCGCTCGTTACGGCTGTCGGAGAGTTGCAGAGAGGACAGGGTGCTGGACGAGCCGGCGCCATCTTGAGTCCGCGGCGAGCCCGTCGAGCGGAAAAATTCAGTAAGTTTCCGAGGGCCTTTCTTAGATTTTCGTTCTCTCCGACGGTCGCTGGGGTCAGGGGCACACATGGGTAGTATCATGGGAGTCCTCTGTGCTAAGGATTCAGCCCTAGGATTTCAGCTGTGCCGGAGCTCCACTATCCTGCGACCATCCGTTGATGTTAACTGCTCCAACTGACTATATACAGATATATTGAAAACAACATTCTGCTGTCTTTAATATATCTGTGTCTTGGCAGTGGCAGTGTACAGAATTTTGCTTTTCTAAGATACAGTGCTAAGAACAGTCAACCGTCACTATACAGTCATTCATCATCTCAATTAATTTAATGAATCCAGTCTGTGGGTAGGTACAGAGAGCAGGCAGGAAGATGCTGAAGCAGTTTAGCGACTGGCAATATTAGATTTTGCAGGAAACGATGCTGGAAATTGGATATTGCGGATTCTTAAACTCAGCAGAACCTCCTTGTGAATTAAAAAAATGAGACATAGAAAAATGCTTGTTGGAAACCGCTCTATTGTGTAAACTTTTGATGGAGGTATAGGGTCACATAACGTTTCCACCTATTTTTATAATTATCCATTATTGAGTATGTAATGAACACTGTACTGCATAGAGAGACATTATGTAATTATATATATATACACACACACACTTACTTACACACACAGATACATAAGGATATTTTCTATAAATGTAACTGTTATGTTACATCCCATAAGACCAGTCCAGTTTTTGTATTTTTTGCAATAATGTACTTTTTACAAAAACTATTCACACAAAAATGAACAATTCACAGTGCTAACCTTCCCTGGATAAGTATTTTTATTTTACATAAAGGAACACTTATTTTCAGCTGAACCCTTATGTGTTTCATATGGCTTTATTATTAAAAAATGTTTGAGAATTTAATACCACATTAAAACAAACTTGTGCATTGTTCCCGCAGGCAGCTCAAAGCAACAGGTTTGCTTTAATGCCTCTCTCCCCAGCAGCATATATCTTACACACTCAGTTCAGCCTTTGAAAAAATACATGGTACGTTCAGGTATGGAGGAGCATGTGACTCTCTCCTCTTACTATCATGTGACAGAGTTGGTGCTTGTTGATTGGCCCAGAATTGAAAATAGAAAGTATTTCTCATGTCCTTCTTCCCTCCTCCCCATTACTAGAACATTGACAGGTTTTCTTTTTTATAAATTAAAAATATCTTTTTTTCCATCATATAGTAATGCCTTCCCACTTTCTTATTCCTTGCCCAGGTGAGGGTGATGTGTTCTCCTGCTGCATCACATATCCCAAGAGGTGCTTTTTTCAACAACCCTAAAATTCAGCGATTTGTGGGAACATAATGACATGGTGCCAAATCTGAGTCTGCGCAAGCGTGACATCTGTTGAAGAGTCATCAAGCGGCCAGCTGCAAGAACCAGAAACAGACAATTGGCTCAGATGATATAGGGGAAAAAATGCCAGTGTGGAACAGGACCTGATAAGAGAACAACCTGGTTTCACTGGACTATCTAGGTAACAGACATATGGGAAAATATTTAATTTTTTTGTCAGTAGGTCTGTTTTCAGCATTTTTTGGGCAAGCACCTTTTTTTCCACATTTTTTTTTTGTGGTGGCAGTGTTGCTTTAAGGCAGGGGTCTCAAACCTCCGGCCCTCCAGCTGTGGTGAAACTACACATCCCATGATGCATCTCTCTTCGGGAGTCATGTCTGTGGCTGTGAGAATCTTGCAATGCCTCATGGGATTTGTAGTTCCACCACAGCTGGAGGGCCGGAGGTTTGAGACCCCTGCTTTAAGGTTAGGGTTAGGTATTAAGGGGTTAAGTGTTAGGCTAGGTTTTAGGATTCAGGCTAAGCATAAAGGGTTAGCTTTTAGGCCTCATTTACACCTATATTTTAGGTGCAATTAGGAATTCCTGCATCAGGAACTTGTGATTTCCTGCAACAGGAATCCCTAATCTCCTGTTCACAAGTGGCAGCTGTCACACATGAAGTTAATGATCAGGTGACAGCCACTACATCTGAATGCCAACGCACTGCATGTATGTGATACGATTACATGCAGTTAGTAATCAATCACTCTCCCTGGAGACATGATCGATGCGTTCAGGGAGAGTGATTGATTTCTAACCACATGTAATCATATCACATACGATAACATGCGGTTTGCCCCTGTTCAAAGGCAGCGGCTGTCAACCGATCATTAAATTGAATGTGCGACAGCTGCTGCTTGTAAACGGCAGATTAGTGATTCCTGCTGCAGGAAATCACAAGTTCCTGATGCAGGAATCCCTAATCGCACCTAACATATAGGTGTGAAAGGGGGCTTAGCGTTGGGCTAAGGCTAGGGTAAGGTCAAGGGTTAAGTGTTTGGAGAGGAGTAAAATTGCTTGAAGGCTCTAGCTCATGTCGTACCTTGGTATCCATCCATGCTGACGTGTCCCCCACCAGTTACATAAAACATAAACAGCCTTCTGTGCCACGACAAAATAGGTAAATATATAACACTACCCTCAAAAGGTTAATTGACACTCATTTATTGAAATTGCAAGATGTTTTATAGCAGGTTTTTATAGCAGCCCTCAGTACATAATATACAGTATGTAACACAACTGGTGTGAGAGTAAATACAAACTGCAAAGCTGTATCCAGACGTTCTTAAACACTGGTTTAAAAAACTCACACTGACTACTTATAATGTGGAATTGTTCAAGAAACTTTTGGACAATTTCTTAAGGGACCGTAATATACAGGGGTACAGGTACTCCTAGAATGAGATCTTAATAGGTTGGACTTGATGGACTAATGTCTTTATTCAACCTCAAATACTATGTAACTATGTAACTGTGCCTTTACTATGTGTAAGTAATTTCACTAGAAGCTATGGGAACAGAGGTGGTGTGTTATGAAGCATGCGAGATAAAGCTTGTTTTTTTGTAAGTGTTTTGAATGTGTGAACTACGTGCTGACTAATTGATATGTAAAAAATATATTTAATCGTTCACTGGTAAACCTTGGAGTGAGTGTAAGATACCGTGGGTGCGGAGTGATGTTCATAGCTTGAGTAAGTAGATGAACCACTTTTCTCATTAACATAATGTTTTTGTCAATGTAAAAGGGCGAAGGCAATTTTCACTTCAGTAACCTTATGTTTTTACATTCAGATATTCTCTTACAATTGAATTCACTATGATGATATAAATAATCCATCTCATTAGCAGTTTATGTCTGGATCCTGTCAGTAGTAAATTTTTCCTATACTGAATGACTAGACAGCTAAAACAAATTCTATAACTTTTATGTCTTAATCCACTTTCAATTCCAAAAAGAGAAGAACAAAAATAACAACTACATTGCACATTAACTGTATAATGCACTGCTTCATTACCATCTTTTTTATACATATGTGATATCTACTTGCTATTATATGGCAATTGTTGCTGTACTGATATCAGTGACGTAACCAGATTTTTTTTTCCCCCCCCCCCCCCATATTATATAAACATTCACTGGAACTGTACCCCACACATATAGATCAGCTAAGGAACTACAAGTCCAAGCATGCTATCATTGTCCCTGTACACCCCCCCACACACACACATATCACCCAGGGAACGGCAATATCTGGTTGTTGTACAGGTAAATGAAAGTACATCCCTCCCTGGTCTCCTCACCCCCCAATGACAGTGCATCCCTCCCTGACCACCTAACGACAGTGCATCCCTCCTTGGCCACCTCACCCCCCAAATGACAGTACACCCCCCCATTGCACCCTCTGATCAGGCACTGTAGAGGGCCGCCCCCAGTGGCCTCAGAGGAGCGAGCGGCCGCCCGATGACAGAGTCGGGTGCATGTGGCAGAGAGAGGGAGCCACTGCATCTGCGGCCAGGGCCTTCGTTTAGCGGGGGTCGGTGATGGCGCCCCCCCTCAGTCCTGTGCCAGGGGCTAGCGCCCCCGGCCCCCCCGGTTGCTACGCCACTAACTGATATCTACATCTGCCTCTTGAGAAATGTTGTAGAAAGTAGTGACACATCATAAAGTAACCTCAATCTCTTCAATCACCATCTGAGAGAAAAAAAAGATACAGATGTGTGATGGAGAGATCATGTGAAAAAAAAGTGGGATGGGTTCTGAGCCAAGATTTGAACTTTAATATTTAACACTAGTCCTAGTTTAAAGGGCGTGTAAGAGACTTACCTGCAAACTAGTCATATCTCACAGACACGCACACACATGTGCATGCAATCCCATGCTAAAAGCTCAGGGGAAAGGGTGCATTTGCACATAGACGTTCGTACACTGGAGCGCACACACATAAATATCGTATATCCGCATGCATGTTTATGTCATGGCACACGCTTGTTAGTGGGCATGCTCTTCATATTTAAAGGGACAAAAGCAATGATTAAGTTGCTAAGTGGTCATCACCTTGTCCCTGTGTGCCCTACATTCGGTTCCTGCAATTCTGCTTTCCTGTGTATGGACCCGGCTTGTGACCATTAACTCCATCTCCGCCTTCCAATTTGGTCCTTTGACTCTCTGCTCTTCTGTGTATGACCCTGGCTCAAGATTCCTGACCTTGTTCCTGATCTGCGATTCAGCACTTCGAGATTCTGCTTTCATGTGTTTGACCCCAGCTTTGAACCTGATCTTCACCCTACTTGATGACTCATACCACCAGTAATCTGGGCCATCTCATCCAGCCAATGTTTCCCCAACTACATCCTAGAAAACTGATCCAGTTCCTAAAGATTCTGGTGTCATTCTGGTCCTGTAGACTCGCCCGCTGTTCAATGTACTCAAGTGCCTCTACGAAACTTGGTCAGCCATCAGCACTGGTGCCTATGTATCTTCATGTCCTTACATCCCCTGTCACCACCTCCAGAGGTGTGGGATAAAGTGTGCACGGGTAGCCCCCTTCTCAGCTGGGTCTCCATTCAGGTACGAGATAAGGAGCTTTCTAATAGTAACTAATAGTGGATCCCTGTTAACACAGAGTTGTACATTTTGGGGCCACTTTAATTTAGCACATAGGGGGCCCTGATACAATGGTCCAGAATTAATTGAATTGGCAATAATCTGTATTATTAGGCAATAGCTCTATAATTTGCATAGTGTTATAACAATTTGTCTGTTTTTAGATGCATATAATATATAGACTTTTTATATAAATCTGTCACATTATGAATTCAACCAAAACTCTGATCACACTTGGCATATAAGGCAAAAAACTTTATTCTCACTATTTTTTTTTTTTTATGGGTTAGGGTTCTAAAGTCCCAGTATATAAAACATACTATGGTTTTATTTAGTAATGCAATCAAAGCTTACTTTTAAAAAAAAAAACTTTTGTGTAGTGAGTGCTACCTTCTCTCTGCCCATCACTTTCAACAACTTCCTGGATTTGCAGCGTGCTTTGCATCCCATTCCCTGCAGCTTGATGTTATACAATCTCAAGTTCTCAAGACTACATAGCCCATAATGCATTGCTTCCAGCAAGCAATGATAATGTTACACTGTTCAGGTGTTGAGTTGTAGTTTAAACTTCTAGATCGATACAGTTATTAGGAGTAGGAGAGCACTTATGAAAATTAAATACAGAAATACATATTAATTTTTAGTGTTTGAACATATTTACCCTTAAACAAAAGATAAACTTGAAATTGCATGTATAAAATGAAGAGTCAATGGACATTTCTGAAAAGGGGACTATAATGTAATGCTGTGGATACCTCTAATTCATTCCACCAACTACGGTAAATCAGAAAGGATTTAACACTATATTAGATATTTGGTCTGGAGTCCTGAAACCTTCACTAACAAAATCATAACTTAACAATGTTTACATAAAGCATTTATAAGACTTAAAAGTGTTATTTACAAACAATACAGCTTTTTGTAGTTCCTTATTTTCCATAGAGTTCTATACAATTGCATATATAATTTTTAAAAGTCATAAAAAGCAACCCCGGGTCTACTGAGAATTATTTTATGAACAGCAGTGTGTAGCTGGATAACTGGCTGTCATTTAATTTTACTTGGGGCAAAACATATTTAATTGAATTTATTCTGATATGCAGACAGCCCAAAGACAGAGTTGAGAATGCATGGCTTGGTTGAGAGTTATTAATGTATTACATATGTTAATTGTTACAGTGCACACATTTTGCAGTTTGTATTTAATCAAAATTCCCATTGTAAAATAGGTTGTGGAAAAACAAATAGTTTATTGTAATCAACACAGCTCTTCTTGCAATAAGCACATTTGTTTAAAACTAGATATTAAAATATATTGTACTCCAGGGGAATAGGACAAATACAATTTCCTGAGATACAGTGGTCATCCCATTAATTATTTTTGACAATACAGTATTTGCATGCACTGTTGTAGGAATGAGCAAAGTGAATTTGACAAGATTGGCCACAAAGTTTGCTATGAAGCATTGCTTAGGTAAGTTTTGCTTGCGAATAAAAAACTTTTTAACTTTATCAGAAAACCTTCTCATGTTGCTTTGCATGTCCTGTAATGGACCAATTACTTGGCCGACCAAAAACTATCAATTTCGTTCATCCCTATCCACCAGTAGTGATTAGCTGAACACCGTCCTGTTCGGTTCGAATTCGAACTTTCGAACATGGAAAAAGTTCAAATTTAAACTCAATGCAAGTCTATGGGGGTAGAACTTTGAAAATCAATTGACCCCAAAAAAACACTTTTAAAAAATACAATTTTTAAAGGAGCAGTGATTTTAACATCACTTAAGTGAAACAACAAAAATGAAAAATTCCTTTAAATATTGTGCCTGGGGATCCCTTGAACTGCCTATAAAGTGGCGCATCTGTACAATGTATAGAAGCTGCTGCAGCAAAAATGACATTTTGTAAAGAAATAAGGACATGTAAAAAGGAAAAAAAAAAGCATGTGGTTCCCTCTCCCAAGTAATACCAGACCCTTTAGGTCTGGTAGGAAGTTTAGGAGGGACCCGATTTAAAAAAAAAATTGTGGGGTCCCCCCTAAAATTCCATACCAGACCCTTGATCCGAGCACAGTCCTGTCAGTGCAGGAATGGGTGGGGGCAAGCGAGCCCCCCTGTAAAGGCACGGTTGTTAACCGCATGAATCACGGCAAACTGCGCATGCGCGAGAAATCGCGGCAAACGGCGCATGCGCGAGAAATCGCGGCAAACTGCGCATGCGCGAGAAATCGCGGCAAACTGCGCATGCGCGGGAATGGCGGCAAAATGTGCGGGAAACCACACAGGAAGTGAGGTAGCTGTCAGTATCCTGGGACTATTTAAGGAGGAGTCAGCCTCTCTTTCATTGCTGATGGTCTTGTCAGCTTGCTGTGTTGTATCCTGTGTTCCTGTATTGTTTAAAGCCTGCCTCTGACTCGGATTGCCCTGGACTACTCTCTTGCTTGCTGCCAGCCCTTGACCCCGGCCTCTTTCCTGGACCTTGAGATTGCCTTACGTTTTTGTACCTTGCCTGCCCGACCGGATTTGACCTTGGCTTCCTGACCTCTCTTCTCAGCTGCTCCCACGCAGTGCTCGTTTCCAGTCTTCGGCACTCGTGCTCCTCGTTGCCCTGCGCCCTTCTGTTCCAAACTCCAGGGGTCGCAGGACGCGAACCGCAAGAGGCGCCTCCCCATCTTCCAGTCTCAGCCTCAGGAACGTGATAGTACCATCAGCCATGAAAGAGAGGCTGACTCCTCCTTAAATAGTCCCAGGATACTGACAGCTACCTCACTTCCTGTGTGGTTTCCCGCACATTTTGCCGCCATTCCCGCGCATGCGCAGTTTGCCGCGATTTCTCGCGCATGCGCAGTTTGCCGCGATTTCTCGCGCATGCGCCGTTTGCCGCGATTTCTCGCGCATGCGCAGTTTGCCGCGATTCATGCGGTTAACAACCGTGCCTTTACACCCCCTCACTGCGATTCCAGGACACATACCCTCGGCACTGGGATGGTGCTTTTCCAGGGTCAAGCCCTGGGGCGTTGGTTGTGGGGGTGCAGAGTACACCTTTAATAAAAGGGCACCCAGATGCGTCCCCCCTTGCGAATGAGTAAAGGGTATTTGTACCCCTACCCATTCCCTAAAGGGTTAAACAAAATTATAAAAAAGAGGCCAGACTTTTGAAAAACTCCTCTATTTGAAAATAAAACAAAAGAGACGTATTTTACTTAAAAAAAATTGATCCAATTATGTAATCCAGCATCAATCACGACATCCAGCGTTGTCCACGACGACGACTCAACAAAATAAAAAATAAAACAAGAAAAAATAAATAGAAATAATCATTTTTAAAAACCCGACTACCGCCGTCCCATCCACTCAGGACAAACTCCAGTTGCATAATGTAATTTTGACAGATGCCAGCAACATATAAACAATTGGGCGGAGCTAGTAGTGACAGCTAGCTCCGCCCAAATGTTTACAGTTCTATGGCATCTGACAGGTGAGCCATGATTGGGCAAAGTCATCATGCATGGTGGGCCGAGGTCTCTGAGAGACCTCTGTGAGAGAATATTCTGGTCTTCTATATTGGCCACTAATCACTGCTGATTTCTTTAAATGATCACTAGCTAATTAAAACTGCTAGTTCCTGTGCCACCGATTTGGAATGTAAACGCTTGTGAGTGAATTCAAGATTCTGTATTTTGCTAAGTAAGTCAGTGGTCTTCACCAATCTAGCGACTTTGGCCGTGTGGCTATGCTTTATAAGAATTCCACGAATGTAGCTCATATGAGCAGACCAGACCACTAACGAGTTCTCTACAGAACCGGCATTAATTTGAAAAAAACTCAGTAAGTTCTTCAATCAGATCCGACTTAATTTCAGGGTCTTGCATCTAGGTTCCATTCAGTGTCCAAGTAGCAGATTTTGGGGGCAGCAAAGAAGGCTGAAGTAAGAGGGAAATAGGATCATGGTCCGAGAGTACACCTGACCTATATCTGCTCCGGGGACCATAGGGAGAGTATCATGAAAGATCATGAGATCAGGAAAAAGTCAATCCGTGAAAAGGTGTCATGGACAACCGAGTAACAGGTAAAGTCTCTGTCTTTTGGGTGACTTAAACGCCAAATAGAAAATATATATATATCAGGGCTCAAAATTTCTACTTTATTCTGCCTTCAACATTTAAAAGTGTAATTTCATAAGATAATTTAAGAGGGTGGGTTTAGGGGCGGAGTTAAGGCCGAGGCAGGGTTGGGGTTAGGTGGGGCAACTGGTGGCGAGTAACTCTTAAGGCCTGGCTAGTAGCTCAGGACTTGAAATTTTGAGCCCTGTATATATATATAGCAGCGCTGCTATCTAAGAATGCAAAATTAACACTAAACTACCAAGTGACCATAAATAATGTGCAATATTAAATTGCAAGATAATGTGTGAAATACATATTTACAATGTGAAAAAGCATGGATATATGCAAACAATAATGTCAATTACAACAAAACTGATTAAACAGTAAAAAAAGTGGGGCAGGGCTGCACATCGTGATACACCACGTTCTGACAGGACTGTTTGTTTGCGCACAAAGTTGTGCTTTGGCACATTTTCTTTCTTATTACATGTGAGTACCCTGTACTGGTTTTATGGTTTTAATAAAGAGGTCTTAATATGCTATGAGCTTCTCCCTGTATCTTTTCTATGGTCCCTGAAAATTTGTTTGAATACCTGTGGATATCTTCTTGGAAGATTGGTTAACATCTTTGGGATTTGTTTGGGCATCTGTGGATCTCTCCCTGGAGGACTGATTTAACATCGTGCGCTATTTGACGTTTTCTAGAAATAGAGGGTCAAACCCTGGCGGTGAGTGCAATTCCACCTGGGGTTTCTGTTGGCACATGACACAGGGTGAATATTGAGGATTGCCAATGGATATTTGAATGAGTTTCTAATCACAAGGTGTTGGACTGACAGTTTAGGTGGATTTTGTTATCTGAGGTGTTATTTGATTGCCACAAAAATGTTTAATACACAGTATTTATTTGGCATATTTTTGAAGTATTTAAGCAGTAGTACTTCTAGCACTGTATATACATTTATATAGATTACCCCCCAAATGTCTAATAATTTAAATGTGTGGAGAAGCTTTTTGATTCTGGTCCGCACTGCCTAAGGAATGTAGGAGGTGCTCCTAGAGGACTCGTGTTGGGGCTTTAAGGTCAGATGGAAGTCACCCTCTAATTTTAGAACCCCCTACGCTAACCCCTCTAGTCTGTCAAGAAGAGACTCCAGGAAGGCTACCTTGCTAGTGTGTAGGAAATAAAGGTTTACCATTGTAAATGTTCTGGAATGTATGTGACCTTTCAGAAACAGCTATCTTCCTTAAGCATATTGCATAGAACTGACACGGGAGAAATTCGGAAAGGAGAATGCTTACCCCTTTAGGCTTTGATGAAGGGGACAGGTTATGATATACAGTACCATGGGGAAGCTACGATTATAGAATCTAGCAATCTTGTCTACTTGAAAATGAGTCTTCTGTATAAAGGCAACTTAAGCCTTTTGTTTCCATAAGTCAGTAAGAATCATGGAGCACTTTTCAGACAATTTGCATGGCAGTAACCCAGATAAATATATACATAGAATAAGAGAAAAACTCTTAATTAATGAGTAAAACATCAATTTAGTTTTCAGAAAGTGATCATCATAGTCCGAGGATGACACATGACGACCTCTCCCCCCAACCCCCACAGCCAGGCAAAGGAAAACTATGTAGAACCAAAAGGCCACCTAAGCAAAATGTATAGTAAGACGGTCTAAGACTGTGGGAGCAGGGAGTGAAGCAGCCACCGGTGCCCCCCCCAAAGCAATCATACATATTCCAAACCAATGTCAATGAATAGTTCCACCCAAGTCACAGTAGAACTAACCAATAGGACCTTATGAAGTATGGCAGAGTGAGGCAAAAGTGGGAGGTCACAAATGATGACTGTGGAGAAAAAAGGTTAGTTGGTCTAAACATACTGAAAAACCTTAGGGCTTGCATTAAATAGTACAGATATAAGTCAGACTTGCAATGTCAGGTGATTAGCTGATTCCAAGGCCCAGATTGAAGTCCAGAAGAAGAACCAGCAACTAATTGGAGGAGATTGATTAAACCAACCATCTGAAGGCATAGCAAGAAGAACAACAGGAGCTCCGTGGTAAACAGAAAGGGCTGTGAATAATAGAATAATTCCATCCATTAACCAAGAAAAATGGCAATGTTTGTTGAAATAAATTTATGGGGACTGGGAGTATTGCTATAACTGGATTAGTGTGAACTGAGTAGTATGCCTTAAATCTCACTACCAAAAACAGTGTTTGTAATTGTCTCTCCAAAGAATATTATTTTTAATTTTACTAAGTATACTTTTTTACTTGCCTACCAATGATTTTGTATTGAAGTTTTCATAAGACTAAAACTGTGAAATATGCTTTTGACATAAACATAAAGGAAAAATGGAAATTGCACAAATCTAAAAAACGAATTAGTACAGATCACACCCCCTAATAAAGCCAGTATCAGCAAGGCAGCACCAAACTTCAAATATGCAGCTTTGACAGATAGATCATTATTTGTGATTGTTATTTACGTGTATTTAGCCTTTGTAGATTTACCTATACCTTTAATATCATGACATATTGCTGAGACTTATGGATCCTCATGGTTTAAGAATAAGAATATATCCTCTTAATGTTTGTCACATATAAATATATAAATAGTATTTTATGAATCTTTGTATGGGCTTTATCATTTCCATATTTGCCTGTGGCATGAACTAGTTTATTTATTTGTTGTGATGAATTGATATATAATCTTCTGCTTTCTAGTGATTTAACAGCATTTTATTCACCAGGCACTTAAATGTTTTATGCTATATAATAAGGTGCATTTTTCTCCTTATTAAATGTTTAGACCTTATTAAAAACTGTCATATATAGAATCATGTTTATATTATATATGTCAAAACAAGATATCAATCCATTGCATTTTGGATTTGATTTTTATTGTACTTTTCATCTTTTTAATATACTTACAATAAATTGTGATGTTTGTATAATTAATATTTTATATGGAGACTGATAACATGTTGGGGAATATATGTTTTGTATTTCACAGCATAAATAACTTGATATTATGGTTTTAAACTTATACTTTCTACTAGACCACCATGTACAATAGCTAGCATCATCGGGCAATGAGGCTGGAATGTATTTCCAAAATTAATTATGTGTCCCCTGCCTAAATACTGTACATATTCTTAATAAAGATTTCCTGATTTCTTTAACTTTATTCAGTGACTGATGATTGCCATAGACTAGCAAGATGCTTCCCACTGAACCATGATAGTCTAGCAATATGACACTCAATGGGCATGAAAGACTGGAAAAGCACTTTTCATGAGTCATTAGTGACCGTCATTATAAATTTCACTGAATAACTGGGTCTGGGTCTGAGAAGTATAATTCCAATGGTCGAAGAGTAAACTGATTGACTCTCATATTTTAAGTAAATTTAGGCATTCTACCCTAATCAACAAGAGTGCACCTTTATCTGATGGGCCAGGGCAAGAAATGATAAGGTTTACATAACGTGATAACACCATCAAACTGCACTCTTGAGACATTTACCTTTATGCTCATTGGAACCATCCACATATCATACTGTATATTATGACATTAATTTCTATTTACACTCACTATTCATAAATGTGTCTATAGAGAAAATAGCATAAAAATTATAGCTTAAAAAATTGAGTTTTTTATTTCTTGTATATACGTGTTTCTGACATATTATATAAGGTACAGCGACTTATTTACAACAGCCTCTTTACCCCGCAGGAGTTCACAACCGAACGTCCTGCCATGCTCATGTCAGTTGGGGAAAAAACAATTACTTTATCAGTATGTTTTTAGTTTCTGGGTGGAAACCCAAGCACCCAAAGGAAGCCCATGCAAACACTTGGAGAACTTGTAAATTCAATACAAACATTTTCCTTGGTGGCATTCGATGCCAGTGCTCAGAACTGCAAGGTAAAAGTGCTAGCCACTCAGAAACACTATCACAAACCTGTTTGCACACACTCTAAGGCAGGGGTGCCCATTAGGTAGATCGTGATCTACCAGTAGCTCTCAAAGCTGATGCTGGTAGATCAGGAAGGGTGTGAATGGTGGTGGCCCCTTTATTCCATTTTGGTATATTTATTTAGCTGTGCACACATGATTACCTATTAGCCTGAGTCTGCTGAGCCAAGCTCCCTGACACCTTTTTGGTGGTTGAAGTGCTATGTATTACATCAAAGACTATTCGTTTACACAGCCTGTTGCCCTGCACTGTTTGCAAAATACAGCAAGGTGGGCCAGGAGAGAGAGCGGGGAGAGACAGACAGGAGAGAGAGTAAGGAGAGACAGCAAGGAAAGATAGAGAGGAGAGACAGCCAGGGGAGAGAGCAAAGAGAGACAGCCAAGAGAGCGAAGAGAGACAGCAAGGAGAGAAAACGAGGAATTACAGCCAGGAGAGAGCAAGGAAAGACAGCCAGGAGAGAGAGGAGAGACAGCCAGGAGGATGAGCAAGGAGAGACAGCCAGGAGAGAGAGCAAGAAGAGACAGCCAGGAGAGAGAGAGGAGAGACAGCCAGGGGAGAGAGCAAGGAGAGACAGCCAGGAGAGCGAAGAGAGAAAGCCAAGAGAGCGAGGAATGACAGCCAGGAGAGAGAGAAAGCAAGGAAAGACTGCCAGGAAAATGAGCAAGGAGAGACAGCCAGGAGGATGAGCAAGAAGAGACAGTCAGGAGAGAGAGCAAGGAGAGACAGCCAGGAGAGAGAGAGCAAGGAGAGACAGCCAGGAGAGAGAGCAAGGAGAGACAGCCAGGAGAGAGAGAGCAAGGAGAGACAGCCAGGAGAGAGAGCAAGGAGAGACAGCCAGGAGAGAGAGCAAGGAGAGACAGCCAGGAGAGAGAAGATCTTAACACAAAAAATTGTGGGCACCCCTGCTCTAAGGCATGCTATTCTCAATATTCCTTTTTTATTTAATGTAATCTTTCCAGATAGAATCTATTTTTATCTCTCAATCTGTATTTTCAGCCTGTAGCTTCCTACATTTGTGCTGAGCAATTCATTGAACCTTTTGCAACACTCATGCAGGTTTGTTACAGGGTAACTTACTATATAAAGCATTTAGATCGAGTTCTGCAAAATGAATGTATTTTTCTTTGTAAAGCAGATTATACAGTTTAACCAGTTGACATCCGCGGTGTTAAACCCCCTTCCCATCCAGGCCATTTTTCAGTATTCAGCGCTGCGGTACTTTGACTGACATTTATTCCATCATGCAACGCTGTACTGAAATTAATTTTATACCATTTTTTAGGGACAGATAGAGCTTTCTTTTGGTGGTATTTAATCACCACTGGGGTTTTTATTTTTTACTATATTAAGGAAAAATTACCGAAATTTTTTTTAAAAAACTGTTCACCCTATATTAAATGATAAAACATTTATTATTACCCAATTTTTTGGTAAAATATAAAAGACGGGGTCACGTCGGGTAAAAAGACACCAAACATGCCAAGCCTTAAAATTGCGTGCGCGCGCAAAACCTCAAAAAACGATAATACCCAAAATTGGCCATAGGTGACGCTTTAAAAGCTTTTACCGCTCATCAGTTTAGTGTTATCAGTGATTGATGGCCCTAAAATGATTGCTCTCACTGCGACGTTCGCGGTGATAGGTAACATGTGTAGCGCAATTGTCGTTTTTGCGCGTTGGTGCACCGGACGCGTATTTACGTTTATATCTGCGTAAACGTGGGGGTGGGCGAGTTAAACATTTTGGGGGTGATTTTTTAACTTTTTTTTATATGTGGTTTTTATTTTATTTTACTTTTTTATATGTGACTTTTATTTCCGGGCCCTTTCTGCCCGTGCGCGCCCGCTAGGGGGCGCGCGCTAGCAGAAAAAAAATGCCGTCTGGAGACGGCAACCCACCAATGCTGCAGTGCCGTCCGTCCGTTTTTTTTACAACGGGCGGACGGCAAGTGGTTAATGATGTCTGGTGTATATTGCTGTAGAGAATGCAGTGCAGAAAAAACATGGCATTTAAATAATAAAGAGTAGACAAAATGCTCAGTGTTTTTAATTTTCATCCACCTCTACAATTATCTTGTTGGCACCAACCCAAAAAATGCCTTAAGAGTCTGGAAGCAGATACATATCTATTACTCCTAGTGACCAAGCATTGTTTTCAATTTCTTACTAATGTATGGAATTAATATAATGCAAAATCTAATTGGTAAGGCATATATTACAGAAAAAGTTGACAAGTTAAAAAAATTCACTCCTATTAAATGACTGCTATTACTGGTCCACATAAGACATAAATCAGGTTCCTGTTTCACAGCCTATGGGAAGCTTTTAGAATTGAATGAAGTAGTACATATGTGCTGGATGTTCGAAAAATTATTGATTCAATTGTTTTTTCACATGCAACAAAAAATGTGTGTTTTATCTTAATAGCTCAAGTAGCACTTTTCCAAGTAGAGGTGGACTGAGTCAGCATTTTCTAAATTAAGATTTTTTATTATGTAATGTTCTTTTTTTTTTTAAACAAAAAGATGAAATCTGTAGGTTAGCTACAGTTATGTTACAGAGGTTAAATGTTACAACAAAAATAAGATTGCAGAAAAAACAGTGTGATGGCTTTGCTTAGATAAAGTAAAAGATCCAACATCAGCTTAAGGGCTGTTTTTTCACTGCAGTGTTGCAATGCAGTTGTAGTGCATCACAACATTCTGCTGTGAAAAAAAGTGCTTACTTTTTTTCAGCATGTTACCAGAGTAGTATGAACTAAATTAACAGGACACAAGGTGATTTGCATTGCCTACGCGTTGGAATTGCATTGAGTAAGGCTGCCCAGTGCAGCCCAATGCATATGACATGAACACATCCCAAAACGGAAGTTGATCCACAGGAAGAAAAAAAAATGGCTTGGCTTGCATTCAGGGGAATAGTGTGTCTCTTTCTATCTCTAATCTATGTCTCTTTTAATATAAAAATAATCTTGCTCACTCTAAAAGCTTTAGATTATCATTAGCTATTTTTCTAGTACACACTCCCATCCCCTGCCCTTACCAATTCCTCAAATACCATCCCTTTAATGGAACTGCTGATATCAAGTAAAATACAATAGATTATCATAAATTGTGTCTTTGCCTATCCATCACACTGATTGACAACACAACTGCAATGATCATATAAATTCTCAACTGCATTGAATATCAGAACCCCTCTAAGGAGTACGTGTGGTCACACACAGGAACATAGTTTACAATTACCCAATGTTCATGACATTTAGGGGCATGCATAAACAATAAACAATGTAATTTTTATAGAAAAGTAGTAGACTTTGTTTCAATTTAAAGATGTGTTAGGATCCAGAGCGCCTCCAGGTGGCGCTGGAGCTGAGCCCTGCAGTTCCTGGGCTCACCTGCAGGATTCTCCAGGCAGCCAGGGGCTGCTAGGTGCCAGACCACCACTGGGTGGGGCTGGTACCTGCAGCTCCAGTGCTCACCTGTGGGTGTCTCCCAGCTGCCAGGAATCAGCCCATTAGATGTTGCTCCTGGGAGGGTATTTAAACCCTCCCTGCAGTCTGGACCTTGGCTCAGGATTCCGTTGCCTTCCCCTGTTGTCTGAGTCCTCTGGCCTGAACCCTGAGACCCTGATACCTGTATGCTATCTTGTACCCTGGGCCCTGTTTCCTGTGTTGTTACACCCGTTGTATGTTCTAGGTGTTGGGGGTTACATTATTGGTTTATGCCTGTTGCGGATTGTTTCTGTTAGCTTGCTAAGTTTATTAAAATATTTATATATACCATACTTGCCTGGTCCGTGTGGTCACACGTGTTTGGTCCGCCTGTATGGGTACCTGTGCAGGTGTGGGGTCATCTGTGCCGATATCCCTGACAAGATGTTTAATTGTGTAGTCATTTTGAATAACAATGTTTTCTGATGTTTAAAGTGGAACAGCAGCCACAAGATTGACTTGAGACCTCTATAGGGATATTACCACTGTCTGTGTGCCTGTTAGCAATCTTTCGCCTCACTTCTGTTGGATCATCAGGATGTAAAGACCGCATGACAAAGGCTCTACCTTTACCAAATTGGATGAAGAAAAAATGTTTATTGTTGTATGCATGGTTAAAACACTATAATTATGAGAGCTTGCCCACACCTCCATATTGTTCCCGATTATTTCTTTGCCAGGCTGTTAATAGTAATAGAGAATGCCTAGTGATCCTGCTACAAATACAGGCCAAACTTTTTTCCATGGGCTGACAATGCTGACAGCTCTAGATTACAATGGTAAGCAGGGCATTGTCAACCTTGTGTGTAAGTCTACAAAGAGAGTGCCCTATTACCTATGTTGGCACAGAATCCTCTGTTTTACTCTCTGATGCTAGTGCTCCTGGGGAGTGTAGTTTTGTTCCTGCCTGGACAAACAAGTGACACATGAATTTCCTGTGGAAACCACTAATGACAAAGCAATGCTTTGAAGGCATTTTGCACACAGATTATAAATGGTGAAGGAAAGCAGGCCTCACACTTGTACTGGTAAGGTAACATAAAAAGAGCGGAGACATCATCTTTAAACGAGAACTATGGGGTAAGTGTTTTTCCCCATAGTTGTCTTAAAATGACATTAAAGGATACATTCCCCCCCCCCCATGTTAATGTTAGCACTTACCTTAAATGATGTCTCTTAATCCGATCTTCTTCTTCTTTCCTCATGTTTTCATCTGTCCCTCCAGCGGTGCGGCAGCTCTCCGATCCAGCGCTGACTCCTCTCTGCTTGCAGGCACTTCTGATCCAGTGGTGTCTGCATGCGGGTGCACGCGTCCATAGATTTACCTTGCGTCTCTGCTCATCTCCCGGCTGAGAATCCGAACTGCGCATGCGCCCGCCCAAGATCCGTTGCAGCCGCACGAGCAGTTCCGGATTCTTGGCTTGTGAGCGTGCAGCAATAACGAGGTAAGTTTAAACCGCTGTTAAAGTGTTTTTTTTAAAAACGTTTTGCCTATATCTACTGCTTTCTAGCAGTAGATATAGGCAAAAAAAAACAGATGCTCTAGAACCACTTTAAGGGTCATGGAGGACATATACTAGGGTCCTCCCGTGATCCAAAGCTCAGTATATTGCGTGCTAGTGCTCGCGGTATACTAAGACCGCCGCAGCTGTGACGGACCCCGACATTACTGTCGAGATCCACCCAGCTGCGTGAGTTACAGCTGACTCTGCCTATCTAGAGGCAGAGCCAACTGTACCCGCCCCCTGCACTGTCCATTCCTCCACTCAGCGCTGGGGGCTCGAAGCGGGAGGGGGACAGTTTCATTGTCACACGTCGGCTCGACTTATGAGGATGAGTGATTTTCACTCAACTCATAGTTATCCTTTAAAGAAATGTTCCCCTCAATTTATTTCCCACCTCCATTTGACCACTGTATGCAGGACAGAAAGTAAGATGACTTAAGGATTTTGATTTACTAAATGAAAATAAGCTGTTCACTTTGCAAAGGAATTCACACTTTACAGGGGAATTTTCCCTTAGCTTAGTGAAAGTGGTGAACATTTACTATAAGTGGTGGGCAAATAATACCCAATCACAAGCAAGGAAAATAAAAAAAAACTGTATTTTTGCTTGCACATGATTAGATGATGGAAGTCAGCAGAGCTTCACTGAGCTAAGGCACAATTCCCTTTGTAAAGTGCAACTTCCCTTTCAAAGTGAACAGCCTGATTGTCTTTAGTAAATTAACCCCAAAAAATAATTTTAAAAACCTAAATAGCTTCAATTCGGTTTAAAAATTTTTTTTTGAATAGCATTACACTTTACTGAAAAAGTATATAGTATAATAAATGTAGCAGTTGCTGTGTAACTGGGCTTTAAGAGTAACAGGGTGGGTGAGTTTTATCTTTTATTTACATAAGGGTTAAAGAATCACTTTACGAAGAAGTTATAGCTACATTTATACAAGCCTTTGCTCAGCGCATTATCATAATACAATTATCTAAATTGCCATACTGAATAAACTAAAACACAAAAACACATTTGCTGAAGCTCATAAGAGAGCAAAGAGTATCGTCTCCCTATCATATCCCAGGAACTTCAAAGCTTTGCACATCAAATGCGGCGATTTAACTGCAAAGATGAGGCATTTATTACACTTATTTCAATTTATTCTTCTTTTTCTGGTGTAGCAGAGAATTCATATTTAATAATTGACTTTAGGAAAACATTAGCGGGAATGCCATAAATACGACACACAGACATGAAAGCCTGTCATTGCGTAGGTGAAGCTGTCGATGTTAAACTCTTTAATCTTAATAGAGAGAGTTATTTTATCTTGTTAGACATCTCTGCACAATAGTCTCTTCCAAGCTACAAATGACAGGCTGTGACACAAGCTACATTACACGACAATTGCTACTTTTAACCTAGCTGACAAATGCTTGTAAAATACACATTATCAAAGCTAAGAAGTGCTCGCCAAACTAACTGACTTAATATATGGAATAATTTATCTTCCTGGTTTTGCCAATACCTGTAAAATCGTAAGAAGATAAAAACTGGGTGTTTTAGAGCATCCAGCTCCTAAAACCGAACATAACTTTATATCCTATTATAGACACTAGTACTTAACTGAAGCAAGCAATGCATTTATATCGCTGTTTCTATCCAGGGCCATATTTAGAGCTCACAGGGCCCTACGTTAATGGTGCAAGTCTATTCTAGAGGCTTAAAGTGACATTAAAGGCAAAAACCCCCCCCCCCCCATGTGCTAGTAAAAGGACTTACCTTAAATGATACCTCTTAATCTTATCATCTTCTTCTTTAAAGTAGTTTCAGGTCTCTGATCCAGCGCTGACTCCTGTCTCTTCCTGCCCCATGGAGTCTGTGTGGGTGCACACTGCCTGCATTAACTAACCCTGTGTCTCTCCTCTTCTCGCGGCCGAAGATCTGTACTCCCCATGCGTCTGCCCCATGATCCTTTGCGTTCACCCGAGAATCTTGAGATCTTTTCCGACGGTAAGTGTTAACCCTTTTGTAAACTTTTTTTATGTTTTTGCACTTGCTAGCAGTAGATATATGCAAAAAAATGTGAGGCTTTCATTATCCTTTAAAGCAGTATTAAATTCTCAAAAAAATTTCAATAATTAATTAATATCAAACAAATTTGTATTTACATTTATACCCAAGCAATTACGGTCATCATGTTTCCAAACAGCTGGCTCCAATGCTCTCAGCTTGGCTTCCCTGAACTTCCTCCTGGGTGCAAGATTACAAGGGACAGAGCAGTCTCCAGCAGCTGTCCATCTTGCAGAAGGAAATACCAAGGAGCAGGCCTTGCTATTTCTGTGTGTTTGTGTAGGCAAGTGTGGCTCCAATTGGAGAAGTTTTCATTCTGTCCTATAGTGCCATCAGACGAAATAATGAGACTGACCACATATACCTACACATTGAAATAAATACTCACACAGCCTTTTTCACTACATGAGAGGTAGGACTAAGCCTCTATACATTTTCCCAAGTGCCCTTTGAAAAGAGAGGGGCATACTAGCAATAAATAATTTTCGTACAAGAAACCTATTATTACCATAAGGCAATCATACTAACCTCAGGGGTCTATAGCATATCACTGCTGGACTACCTAAAACCTAGGATGCTCTATTATTCAGTAAAATCTGAAAGTCAAGCTCCTTTCTTACTACCACACCTAAATATTGGTACATGAGGCTGCCGATAACTATAGGGGATCAATAGTAAGGTACAGGAGGAAAGGAGGGAGAGCATTGGAGCAGGAGTTAAAATATGTTAAAAGGATTTCCTCAGGTCTAAGGATTTCAGGAGCATTCCTGCAGGGATCTAAAACTATATGGAGGAATCGCCATGTGTGTGGTAAACACTGCTGAGTTAAATCTGACAGCTGCACTTTTTGCTGTAAAATACTGTGTTCAGCCAAAATAGACAGCAGAAGAGATAGCGTGATAAATCTGAAATTACCACAATATTAATGAAAAGTGTTTTGTTACTACAGCTGATGCAATTTTCATTATGTATTTCATTGATCGCCTAGACTTTAAAGGAAGATTGTGTGTGAGAAATAGGCATGTTTAAGGAAGCTTTTTTGAAAATCACCAAACCATTATTTAATGCTCTTAATTACCTAATTTAATGTGCAAACCTTTTTAATAAGCAGAAATGCAAACATTTTGAACACAGATTCATTTTCACATTATACTGCTCATCAGAACTGACAAAAAGGCATAGCTTTCTTTCAGTTAATTTTGCCTAAAAGTATTATTCTATTATTCTGGCTTTCCTAATGGCAGAGAACAGATTGTATGCAAACAGGCCCATAATATAGGTCATAAATATATCTAAATTAACATTCTCATGCTAATGTGAATTGTCATCCAGTATAGAAGCTATTAGGCATTCAGTCATCACATACCTGTGAGATGAGGGAGATGTGCTTTTTACAGTAATCATAAGGAGCATACGGCAGTATTATCCCTATGGGCCTATTTATAAAAGATTGTAATTCATGTTTCCCCATTTTTTTCCATGTTCTGACAATTTGCCTGTTTCTAAAGATGCTCTAAGATGCTCTATTTCTATTCCGTTTCACAATATTTTGACAAAGATGCAAATAATTTAGCAAAATCAGTTTTGTACACATACTAATTCATTAACATATTGCACTGGTTTTCTACTAAAAGCGTTGTCAGAAGTTTATATCACAATAAGCTTGTGGTAATCTGTTATTTATAATGGGAGAAGACAGGGCTGTATTTACATTAGAGGCACCAATGAGCTGAAACCTGGGACAGCAGCTCCAGAAGGTAGCACCATCAGAATGGACACTGGTGCTATTTTCCCACACTTGGAGTGGCTTGCACTAGTGCAGCAGAGGAAGGTAGAAGAAGGCGCTGTAGAGAGTGTCTTATGTTCTTGCACCTTAATTGGCTAGAGAGGCAACATTAACAAGTTTTTTGTTATGCGTTTTCTTGCCATCCTGTCATTTTAGTTCTTTTGTTAGTGATGGACTTCTCTATAACTGCCTGTCCACTGTTGCCTTGGCCCATGCCATGGAGCATGTAGCTGCAGCATAAACATGCCAGGGAAGCTTCTGCTTAGTTGTGTCAGGTATTGTGTAAAATGTAATGCTAAGAGATGTAATATAATGCAGGAGGGCTGCTGGTGGATATAATATAATCTGGGAGAAATGCTGAAGGGATATAATATCATGCAGGCGGATATGATTTAGTCCTAGGGAAATGCTGATATATCTCATAGTGTTTTGGCAAATAACATTATATTGATACAGGCAGAACATTGTAATGTTAGAAGGTAAATATACACTATCACCTGCATTGCATAATAATACAATGCATTGCTAGTAATTAGGGGTGCACTGATATTGAGTATTTGAGTACTCTTACTCGCCCAAATGCTCCCGATACTTATCTTGATACCGGAACGTCCGGTAGCAGGAAGCCAGACGGCGAGTCACTACACGCTGTCCAGTCTCCTGATTTCCTGGGAAGTCAGCTCCATGCTCCCTCGTCACTAGGGAGCATGGAACTGGCTTCCCGACCAATCAGGAAGCCAGATGGCGTGTAATGACTCGCCGCCCGCCTTCGTCATTGGTCGGGAAGCTGACCATTCAGGAAGCTGTTTGGTGAGTCATTACCCGCTCTCTGGCTTCCTGATTGGCTAGAAAGCCGGGCGTTCAAATGAAAGCTCCAACTCGTCGAGATCTCCAACTACCTCAATTCCAGGTAATTGTAAGTTGCAGATTTCGACAAGACGGTGTTACACTGCAAAACAGGAAGACAGGAGGAGGTCTGTACAGCCGCATTTTAACAACACTAAGCAGTTGGAAAACTCAACGAGTCTTCTGACAGGCTCCATGCTTCCTTGCCACCTGGTGACGTGGGAGCATGGACCCGGCTTTCTAGTGAGTCATTATACACCACCCAGCTTCCTTAATGGGACTTCTGGTATCACTATTCGGTATCTGCGAGTACTGAAAAAAATATCCGTACTCGTACTCGATACTGAAAAACCAGTATTGGTGCATCCCTACTGATAATGTTATATCATGGTGGAGGAATATATTGCATATGTTTTTAAGCTGGCTAAGTAATGATAACAATGGCCTAGGAATATGGATATTCT
>NW_017306863.1:689060-707447 GCF_000935625.1 Nanorana parkeri | reverse complement strand
CGGCTCGGAGGGCGTCAGGAGGAGGAGGACGGGAGATCAGCTCCTTGCTGATCTCCGTCCGGGCTGTGAATGCAGAAGTGATGTGTATTACATCACTTCCGCATTCACCTGTCAGTCATCTGGCTGCTATAGCCAGAGAGAAGAAGCTAAAGAAGAGCCCACATAAAAAATTAAAAAGTTGTCAGACTTGCCAGTCCAGGGCTGCAAGCAAGAACTATGGTGCTTTAATCATGGTAATAATTAAAGGTAAGTACAAGCAAACATTTACAATTGTACATTGATACGTATAAAAAGAGAACAGGCTGTCTGTTTAGGGCTTTTGATTTTTATTTAGGCATTGTTTCCAATTAGTCTCAAAACTAAGAACAAAAATAATATATCAGCTTGCTAGCACTTTAATGCAGTGACTGCATTCATTTTTTTCCATTATTTTCACTTTTTGATTCTTCCAGCAATTAACTTCCTTTTCTAGGGTGACACTCTCTCACTGTTCTGTATCTATGAAGGATTGGCATTGTCACTCTAGGATAGGAAGAGTGTTAGGACTACTACCCTCCTCCTAATCATCTTAATAACATAGAGACGAGGTAGTTCTGTTGTCCACTGAGTGTGTGTCCTGAGCAGGTCTCTAAAACTGTTTAGGATTTTTGTGAATCTCAGTGAGAAGAAAGGAGCACATTTTATTTCTGGCAGATTAATATGTATTTTTCTATACTTTCAGAGTTTTTAAAGAGACAACATATGAGCATGTATTTAAAAAACATACTAGCTATCTCCTGCCTAATGTTCCCTGGCATACATGGTTTATAGCTTAAACTAGCAGTTTAAAATCCCTCAGGAGAGATTCCTGCTTCCCGCTGACGAATATTCAAAGGTGACATTTGTCCCAATTAGTGATGAGCCGAACAGACCCGAGTTCGGTTCATATTCGAACATTCAAACGTCTGAAAAGTTTGAATTCGAACTTGAACTCGATGCAAGTCAATGTGGGGAGAACTTTCAGAAATGATTGTCCCCTTCAAGAGGGCTTATATCCAAGTCATTGGCCCTAAAAAAGGCATGGGGTTCCAGGTACTGCACTTGGGGACAGGAGTCAATTAAATAAAAAAGTTTTTAAAGGAGCGGTGATTTTTACATCACTTAAAGGAGAACTATAGCGTTAAGGCTTTTCCCCATAGTTCTCCTTAGGGTAACGGGAGCACACAAACTAGCGTCCTACCTTCACCCTAGGCTCAGTATACCGCGAGCTGTAGCTCGCGATATACTGAGACGCCGCAGTATACTTCATTGTCACAGGTCGGCTAGAACTATGAGGTGAGTGAAAAGCACTCACCCCAAAGTTCTCCTTTAAAAAGGTACAAATAACAATGAAAAAATCCTTCAAATATCGTGCGTGGGGGTCCCCATTAACTGCCTGTGAAGTGGCGGATCTGTACGATGTATAGAACTCTAATATAGAACGCTATATATAACTCTGATATAGAACTGTGATATAGAACGCTGTATACAACTCCGATATAGAACGCTGTATAGAACTGATGTCGAACACTGTCTACAAATCTGATATAGAACGCTGTATAGAACTGTGATATAAAATGCTATATAGAACTGTGATATAGAACGATGTACTGTATACAACTCTGATATAGAACGCTGTATAGAACTCTGCTATACAACTCTGCTATGGAACTCTGATACAGGACTCTGCTATAGATTATCTCTCTTTTCACTCCTGAAACACACTACGTAGGGCTGCGGTGTAAGCAGCCTTATATAGTGTGCTGCTGGGTCATCATGATTTTGCCCAATCATGGCTCCAACAGAGTTCTGAGCCCTGATTGGGCAAAGTCTGAACACAGGTCAGGTGCTAGCCTTTACCCAATTAGAGCTTCAGAAGGCGCATTGCCTTGTGGTATGTTGCGCGGTCGAAACAGACCGCGAACATGCCACAAAGTTTGTGCGTTCGGCGAACTCGCGATGTTCGAGTCGAACTCATGTTCGACTCGAACATACAACCCATCCCTAGTCCCAATGTTGGGGATTCTTCCCAACAACTGGTCCACCAAAAAGTTTTGGGGGTTTATTGGGGGGGCTTTTGAAATCTGGATCATGATGCTTTATAAATTGGGATTCATCAGATATCCACCCCCTTCCAGGAGAATGTGCAAACAGGTACATTATTACCCCTTAGTACTCATTCTCATAAAGAGCAAAATGTAAATAAACACACCAACACCAAGAAAAAGTCCATTACATACCTAAAAATACAGTTACAATTTTTTAAACTAAACAGAATTACCAGCAAAGTCTTTGGAGGCTGTTGGTCTCACTCTGCCTGTAAGGTCTGTCATGTGCTGTTTCTTCTCCTTTGCATACATGCATTTGGCACACCTAGACAGCACTACAGACTGAAGCACATATATTTAAATAATCCAACAGACTTCTTTTATTGGTTTGCAGACATGGTGGCCCAAAATGAATTACATTAAGAGCTGGTTATATTTCTATATATCTCAAGTTTTAAGTGGATTTCTACTTTTGCAGTCAAAAAGTGTGGCTTTTTTAATTGTATGTTAATGAGGCAGAGCTCAGTCTGTCCTTAGTCTGCCTATTAGGACAGTCATAGTTTCCACTTACTAAAATTGAGAGAGAAGCTTGTATAGGCCTGCAAAATAAAAATATCTAAAAGATAAAAATATTTATTTAAGATAATTTTTCGGTATGCTTTGTAAATAGAAACACATAACAAATATATAGGGGGGGTTGTCTCAATTCTGCCTGTGAAAGTGGAAATACACTTTAGGATGCCTGTGATAGACTTGAAAAAAAACTTTGACAAATTTGAGACCCTTAATTTATACTCCAAAAGGTGTTACAGTCCCTCCTTCTGGTTCACATATGGAATTAAAAACTTACATGGTTATTCACAAAAGAGTTTGGAGAAGGCAAAAGAAGTAAACAATATAGGACATATATAGGACTTTCTATCATGCATATTTTTAAGGGTTAATGTTATGGATTAATTCTAAAGGGGAAGTTAAGGGGGAATCATGTTAAACTTTAGGATCAAGCATATACAGCAGTTTATTTTTTAAGGTTTTCTCAGCTTCAAAAAGCCTGCACCAAACACTGCCAGCACTGTGTCGGTGGTGTTAAGAGCTAATGTACTAACTACAGCTATTTCTCCCCTTTTCATTTTTCAGCAGCTCTTATGCTGACAAAAGAGTAGCCTTTGAGAGACAGAACGATTTTACCCTTTTACAAAGTGACCTTTAATCTTTCCATTAAATGGTTTTCCCCTTGTTCAATCAATTAAAAGCAGTCAGTAACTACTGAAAGGCTAAGTTTTACATAGGGAGCTTGCAATAATCCAGTCCACTCATCAGTGTGTTTTAGGTCTTTGTGCCCATTTTTATTTAACAGCAAAATAAGTTGACAGACAATCTTCCCAGACAGAGGATGTTCTTATACAACGCAACTGCAAATGCTTTTTTCAGCCTTTTGGCTATTTGGTTGCACAGGTCTGTCTCACCATAAGGCCCCAAAAACATTTGAGCTGAACATGTTTGGTGTTTTTTCTGATTATTTTGCCAGTCTTTCAAGCTTGAGCTTTTGTTAGCTAGTTACTAGGTGAAAACACATGTTATGTGTGTTTTTGCATGTTTCTTATGTATTTTTTAGACACTCAAATTGAAGTCTATTGGGGCCAAAATGCTTGACAGCTCCAAAGGAAGCTCATGTGCTTTTTAAAACTACAGGCATTTTGCTACAAGCGACAGAACACTGGGACGTAAACCTGAGCCATTGAACACAATGGGATTCCTCCTGTTGAGAGTTGTAGCAGTTAGGCATTCAAGCTACAAAACACTCTTGTGTAAATGGGGCCTTACAGAGCTGCTTCGGTTCCATTCTCTCTGATGAACTGGTTCTCTCAGAAACAAAGACTTGTGCTGTCTGTACAGACAGAGACTGCCTCTGTCTCTCGACAGTCATCAAGTCTCACTCTCATCAGTCTAATTTAGGTGCCTGTACATTAGGCCAAATCCTGGATAAATATGTTAACAGTGCATATTAAGAACAGTCATATTGCTTGAAGATCTGTTTAAAATTTTGCATTGATCAAGAACATTCGATACATTCAACACATTTTGGGAGATAGGCATCAACCTTCAGGGCTAGCATGCATATAGCAATAAAAAGATATATCCCTATACATGTAGAAAATGACTATAAAATGATATAAAATATCGATAAATCTAAAAATGGCAGTACATTTGAATTTGGTGGTAAAAGTTAAAATCCTCATAAATGTATACAACATATACATGCACGAGAATGCAATAAAAGTAGTCTAATCAATGATAATTTAAATGATTATTCTTTTTATATTATATCAATATAAAAAAACCTAACCCTAAAAATTGATTCATTATTTAACTAATTTATGGATATGAATGAAAGATAATATACAGTATATGTGTGCATCTGATTTTTCAACAAAGTTGAACACTATGGTACTAGGTCTTATATTTAACTTGTCTTGGGATGAGTAATACCTAACATTTATAAATGTAAGGATATGTAAAGGTTTGGGTGGGGGCTTGATACTGATTTATTCATCAAACTTACTGATAGAAATCAGCTGTTATTACATTCAAGCTGTCATCCTTCCTCAATGTTCAAATCGATGAGCCAAAGTCAATGTCTGAGTAGTCAGTGATGAACAGATCAGGAGAGAAAGGCTGCTAAAAATGCAAAATAAATTGACAGCAAGGGGATACTTTATTAAAGTATTGGATACAGAAAGAAGAAGAATTGAAGAGGTTAATAATGACAATGGGAGAAATCTGCTCAGAGATGCAGGGGAATTGAATCCAATTTGTTTCTCAGCCTCACACTGCATTTATTGGATAAGTTAAAACAAATTGGAAAATTGGAAAAGAGAATTATCCTGATAATAATGATTTCCAACCGCCATGTCTACATTCATTCAGGCGCGGGGGCATGGTAGTTAGGGTAGACTTTCAGGGTACCAAAACATCCAGCATCCCCAACTTTTTATGGTTTATGGTAACTTATGGTTCCTTCCCCTGTTTATCGTGCTCTCAATGTTCAAGCATGATAAAGGGTTCTTCATTTACACATTCCCACGTGGAGAATGAACAACATCAAAGGGTGTAATGCATGCCAAAGTTCATATGTAGTATACTGTCTTAAATGCCCTTGTGGGTTATAATATGCAGGAGAAACTACCCAGAAAATAAAGACAGGTTGTCACAGCACAAATACTCTATTCAATACCCACAATTGGAATTACCAATAGCAATATACTTTAAACAGTACAGGCATTCCATAGTGCAACTCACATTTATGGTGTTTGATCACATTCCATGGTCTCAGAGGGGAGGTGACAGAGAATTGCAGTTCAAATGGAGGGAGCTTAAGTGGATATCGGATATAAATACCATATCACTGAACAGTCTTAGCATGGATTTTGACATTTATTTTTGTAATTTTTGTTTACTTGTTTGGAATTGCCAGCAAACACTACTACAATGTTTTCTCTTGGTATCATTTTCTTGCTAAATGAAGCTAAATGGACTAATATAGGGTTAATAGATTCAGATGATTCTTGTTTCCAGTTTCGAGTTAGGCCCGGTTCACACCTGGGGGTTTTGTAGCGCGTCCGAACGCTCTGCAAAACGCTCAAACACCGAAATCCCATTATTTCCTATGGGTATGGTTCACACCTGGGCGTGTTACAGGCCGTATGAACGCGCTACAAAACGTCCTATGGCCAAAGAAGTACAGGAGCTTCTTTGGGACGTTTTTGTTGCGCGTTTCCATTGGGATACAGCCAAGTAGCCCTCTGATCGCGGTAAAAACGTGCACCACGAAACGCGCGACAAACACGCATATTTGATACGCCAAGGTGTGAACCCAGCCGGTAAGAAAAAGTGCAACAAACGTGTGTTTCCGAGGGCTACTTGGCTGTAATACGCCCAGGTGTGAACCATACCCATAGGAAATAATGGGATTTCAGTGTTTGAGCGTTTTGCAGAGCGTTCAAACGCGCTACAAAACGCCCAGGTGTGAACCAGGCCTTTACGGATTCAAAACTGATGTACACTCAGCACATTGAGTGCTTGCTTTTCTTAACAAAAGGTTTACAAAACTATAATAAAAATCTATTTTGGAAAAAAAACTGATGTACACTTTTTGCTGGTATGTGTGTTGTATTCCATAAACTCATGAGGTTAGAAGACTCACTGGTTTTATTTTTTTTAATAAAATATATAAATGCATTAAAAAAGAGTCTAATCAAAGCCAATATAAATTATTCATGATATATATAAAACAATGTGTGCCTTTTAACATATGACATCACATTGCTTTTACCGAATAAAGAACAAAAAAGAACAAGAACAAGAACCCTAACCTTAAAAAATGATTTGAATCAAGACACAGTTTGCTAAAAAACCTGGATTAGGACTAAAATAGGGCTGTGGGACATAAACAAATGAAAAATAACAGACAGAAAAACTGATCATAGGAAAAGGGAAGGGGGTAGGAGGGTGGGTAAACTAAAAACTTGATCAGACTCTGATCTTGAACATTTTGTCTAAATGTGAAGTGCAACAATATATATGGGGGTGAAGAAGCCAAAGAAGAATGTTGGGGAAGATAGATGCTCTGAAGTGAGATCTTATAGGACTCTGCACGTGTTTTATGTGAATAGAAAAGCTGGTGGGGTTGCCAATGGTTGCATTATGGTTGGTGTAGAAGAGTAAATGCTAGGTAGGGAATAGACTACAAAAAGCAGTTATGGGAGGCTGCTAGAAACTGTGGGCCTTTCTAAATGATGGTTGTGATGCTGAGCAGAGGATGCAAAGATGTAAAGTCAATTGAGTGATGGTGGCAGAGCTAAGGTGATGCAAGGTGTGGAGCAGTGGGTACGGGGTCAGTCATAGATGCTGAAAGAAATGGATTGTGTGAGTGGAAAAGGTGGCTCAAAGTGAAGAGCTAAGTGATGTAAGGAAGAGGAGGGATAAGGAAAGCTGAGTTATGGATAACAGTGGGGTCTGCTCTCCATCCCCAGCCTGGGCAATAGACAATAAAACAACAGCAAATTACTGATATTGTTATTCCTCTGCTCACTCTCCTCTTCTATCAGCATGTTTCTTGTCAACACAAGTGTCCCTCCCTTTCCTAATCTGTTGCTGTATAGGGAATTTAAGATATAACAAGGCTGATACCTAGTCAAATATATGTACTTAGACTACATTCACATGGGGCTATTATGTGGGGATTCCTGTGGCAAAAACCACAGATTCTTGTGGCAGGAATTTCAGGTGTGACTGTACAGATGTGGCCGCTGTGCCAGTTCAAGTTACTAACCGGCTGACACCGGTTGCATCTGTCTGTGGCTGTCTGCATGTAATTGTACATGGAACAATCAGCTGCAGTTCAGGAGAGATGAAAGTCCTTGGATGCAATTTGTCTGCATCCAGGGACAATCATCTATCCTGAACTGCAGCTGATTGTTTCATGTACAATTACATGCAGACAGCCACAGACAGATGCAACCTCTGTCAGCCTGTTATTAACTTGAATGGGCACAGCGACCACATCTGTACAGACACACCTGGAATTCCTGCCACAAGAATCTGTGGGTTCTTGCCGCAAAAAAACCCAGATGCAAATAATAGCCCCCATGTCAATGTAAAACCCTGTGTGAATGTGGCCTTACATTAGTGTAATAAAAATGCATTTAGGATTTATTGATAAATACCTATCTACATTTATTTGTGTCTTTTATATTCAGCTTTGAATCGAATACAGCCATGGGATACTGACAGGGGCAGAAATCATGCCTCTTCCAGAAAAACCCCCTCCCCCATGCTTCCCCATTTAGTAAAAGTCAGATATACATGATCAAAGGCAAAAATTGCTGACAACGCTAAGCTGTCTATCTATTTATAAATGTTTACATACAAAATTCACACAGTTTTCATCTAAAATTCACACTTTTTTTTCTAATTGGTTCCATTTGAAAAATGTGTGAATCATGTGTGAAAGTTGTGTGAATGTCATGTAAAAAAATATTATTCATGTCAAGATAGGGACAGAAGTGTAATATTCAAGCTAGGGGATCGACCGATATCGATTTTTCAGAACCAATACCGATTATAACAACCTTTCAGGCCGATAACTGGCATTGGCTACTGATATTCTGATTACATCCAGCTTCCTCAGCCTCAGCAGCTGAATGTAAACAGCAGGCAGTCCCCTGATATTGGCTGACCTCTACTGAGCCTCCCCCCACCCCATTCACCTGCCAGTGGCAGGATTCCACAGCTGGCAGCTGAATGTAAACAGAAAGCGGTGGGCAGTGCAGTAGCTAGCCTGCTATTGGCTATTGCAGTTTGCAATAGCCAATAGCAGGCTGGCTATTAAACCCGCCCACTGCCTGCTATCAATCAGCAGAAGAGTCGACCTAAAAGAGAAAGTTCTCCATCAGGTCTGCTCCTCTGCTGATTGACAGCAGGCAGTGGGTGCATTAGCCAGCCTGTTATTGGCTATTGCAATTTGAAAAAGCCAATAGCAGGCTGGCTATCACTTCCCCTGCTATCTGCTGTTTTTTTGTATTCTGACAGCAGCTGTTGGCCGCTGTCAGAATACCCAAACAGAGCCGGCAGCTCTAAGGCTGCTGGCTCTGTTCCTACATAGATTTTCTGACTGGCTCATTCGATCAGCCAACCCCTTGATGCAGCCAGACAGCAGCACCCAATGCGCAGTTAACCAATGCCATCCATTCAAAAATCTGGGCATATCGGCCCTGATTATTGGTACATCCAATAATCAGTTGATCCCTAATTCAAGCCTCACATATCTTGGACTTGAATGCAGACTGAGACATGGTACAACTATCCCAACAATGGCAAAATCCAGCCTAGTACACTGGTATGAATATAAGTCTAATTATAATTACTTAAAATAATTTATGGTTGTGATTTTTTTTTTTTTGTGCAAACCACTAAAGGACAAATGCAATGGTTGATTGCTTCCAGAGGCATGATCAACAATACAAGTTAGTAGGGTATTGTAACTGGGTATTTGGCTTATTTCTTCAATTATTATCCAATAAGTGATCATTTAATTTTCCTAAATAGAAATATCTTGAAAATCTACACTGCTAGCAGTCCCTAGAGACCATTGCTGACAACTACTGGAGCAGTCTGTAGAGCAGACAGCTCCAGGAAAATGAATGCTTCCCAGTATGTTGAATATATTATATAAGCGGCTTGTGAGTTAGTGAAATTCAGTTTCTTTGCTAAACTTCAGTCTTTTATACAAACTTCACCTGTCCCAGAAATAATGAGCTTACTATTTCCTCCTCCAGAATCAGCAACTGCATTTGGAGAAGTGAAAAAAAAATATTCTGAATCTGGTGCAAAATCATTTCAATAATGCAAGGCAGAAAAACAACTAATTCTGTCATTACAAGTGGTACACAGAAATGTCCTCCTCGCCTCCCCTTGCTGATTCTATATGAAAGAGATTTTTGACAAGTTGAAACCTTACTTGAGATTCAGCAGTTGCAGGCATTAACCCATCTAGAACCACATGTTTGCAGGAAATGAGTTGATTAAGTGGCTATAAATGCCTGCTTATATAAAAAAAATTATAAACAAACTGCGTATTTTCATATGTGAAAGGCCCGAGCCAGTCCTAAAAATAGTAAACAAGCTGAAATAGCCCATTTTGTTCATCAATCAGATGTACCGGAGGTTGAGGTGTTTATACGGATGATCCCTTGACCATGCAATCATTTTATATTGACTAGTAGAATATTGCTGCCAAATAACACATCTTTATATGTCTCTGTGATGTAAACACTGTTTACAGGAGAAATGATGTACCACAAAGTGACTGCTAATGAATTTCAATCTGTCTCATGAAGGAAGGAAATGTTTCTGGTTGAGGTTTGGGATCCTGACGAAGGGTTTGGCATTCAGTAAGTACCTTGAGTTCATAGTTAATACATAATTTAACAGTATAAAAATAGCCCAGGTGATCTATACTAACATAAACATGTGGCTGAATTTTATATATAAGGCTTAAAGGACTCCACACATAACATGAAAGGACTAATTTGAAAAGGTGAAGAGCAAAGGGTGAAAGTCAACAGCAAACAATAACAATGAAAAAGTGGAATGTGAATGAGTGTTCAATAATGCGTGTTTATTTCAAGTACTCCTATGTGTGTGTTTGCTTAATTCCAGTCACTAAACATTTCCACTGTTATGTATATAACTGCTAAGTGTGTTATTAACACATTTGTATGGTTTTAAATAACTCAAAACTCTCCTATTTGTAAAGAATTCATCAGCACAGAAAATAGTTTTGCTTATTTGCCATATGTTGCTGTATCTAGAATGTGGCAAATGTCTGGCATGTGTGAAATAGGAAAAGGGTTTAAGGACCCTGTAAGGGAAAGGAGCCACCCTAAAACAGGATATCAGTGCGTGTGCTCAGGAGACAAGCTACGTATGCAGGAAACTAACATTTTTAAACATTAAGAAACAGCATGCATTGTAAGTAATTTCATCAGTATTGGAAATGGCAAAAAAACATTTTGACTTTAATATCACTTTAATAAATATTGTAATACATATTTTTATAAAACTGTTTCAACTTTTTCATACAACAACGCAGTGTTGCAGGGGTTGGTGATATGCTTCTCAACACTCACTGCAGCTCAAATAGTGTTAATCTGTCTCTTTTTCTGCAGGTTCTTGATTGTTGGCTGACTGATGGCACATAAAAAATTATGCTCCCTATAGCATGTTTTTGTTTTCATTTTTGCATTAATATTCAGGTGGCATGCTGGTGGGGATGTTATCATTTACTTCTGCTTATGGCATTACAAATCCATTTGCAAACAAAACAGCGACTATGTATGTATGTATTTGAACTATGTACTCTATTTAGCTGTTAGGATTCACTTCAAACATACTAACATACATACTTCAAACATACTATTCAAGTGAGATGCTCTATATTTTTCAGATGTCCTGCAGAAGTCACTTCATCCACCTACACACCTTAGTAAAAAAAAAAAAAAGGCACTGTATGTCCACATTTTTTAAGAGACCATGAGCAGTAGGATACCATAGAATCTAACAATAAATTAATTAATTTCAGCCGACATGCTTTTAAAATACATAAAACATTTTTATTCAATAATGTTTTATCTTGAATTATGGTAAACTGAATCCTACTATAGGCTACTCTGATACCAATGGGTTAAAAGCTCTTTTACATTTCTACAGAGTGTGCAATAAAATAATGTACAAGTCATTAATATTTCAATTTGTAAAGACTTTTTCGATCAATAAAACCTCCATTTGTTACTCAGTCAATCAGATATATAACTATTTCTTTTTTTTGTTACAGGGCAGAGTTAAACGCTCGTTTGAACAGATTCTACAAACATGTCAGTGGTGGTCTCAAAGGATTATCACATCTCCATTTCAGTAGAGTTTTCAGATTATTTGCCTAAAGGCTTTATCCCTCTGACTTTTTGGCCACTGGCATTAAACAAGCATAAAACAAAATGTTTTTCTTTTGGGTCCCAGGAAAATCTTTCTTAAATGTTTCACAGTTTAATTCATGAAATTAATGTTTTATGTAAATGCGGGAGCTATTTATAAGAGAGAAAAATCTATTTTTTAAATGCATTGTACTTTAGAATCTATCACTGGGTCAGATTCATTTTTGGCCGGTTTAATGAAAAAAGACACAGGTTGGGTTGTGATAAAGGACCAGTTTTGGTTAAACAGGGGGTTAATGCTGAGAAGATTTAAAATATTGGGCCTAAAGCCCAACTCCAGCCCAACCTTTTTACTAAATAGACTTGGGAAGAGTTTTTAGTGCTCTTCCATTGGGGAGATTTCATCTCATCTTCCTGTTCCTGTGAAAGCAGGACAAGAAAGGAGGACAACAGTTGTCATAGGGACAGGGAGACACAGAACATTAAAATAATCTGACAGCAGATCTACATTTTTGCCTTGTAAATGGTTTAGTTGTAGTCAGTTGCCCAGTTAGGAGATTTCTTATTATTTCCTGTTCTGACAGGAAAAAAGGGAAGTTCTTCTCAGTGGGTACAAAGTTTGCAAATAAAAGATTGACAAAGATCCTACTCTAGTACATCCAAAAGGCAGTCTACGCATGCCTTTTGAATTATTTCTACCCCCCTCCATGGTTCCTAAGATACTGCATGCAAAATTAATCCTTTACCACTAAAAAACACACCTTAAGGCCGAGCAGCTTTATATTATATGGCACACAGCTCTGACAGTCTCCCTAGAGGGGCACTCTTTGGAAGTATCTCTTTAATTGTTCTTTATATTGACACCGACAAGATACATAAATAAATTGCCACTCCAAGCAGTCTTACAGATCATACACTGTTTTTTTTCCTTGGTATTCAATAAGCTTTATTGCAAGTACTGTAAACGGACAAAGCCAAACTGTGGCATATCACTCCACGCCAGAGCCTCTCCTACTTCTTTAATGCATGTCTCCACAATAAAGCCTTCTTCATGACTAATTTCCTAATGGTGAGAAACATATGGATGAAGTAGAAGAGGGTTTGGTGCTGAGGGATGTACCACAGTTTGCCTTTCTGAGTTGATGCTACTTACAATAAAGCTTGTTGGATATCAAGAAAAAACACCAGAAGTGCAGCCCATTTGTGGTGAAATCTGACAATTCTGTTTTAAAGCTGATCTCCAGGTTAGACATTATATACTGTGGACATATATTTATTTGCCAAAGGATTAACCTCTGCTGCAGGAGCAGCACAGTTTGGTAAAGAACAGTGAAGAAGCTAGTAGTACACTTATGAGGTCATCACTCTGCTGTCTTCTCTTGTGATCTTGTTTACTGTCATCACTGCAGCAGACCCTGTGGTGGTGGCCCTTAGTCTCCTAATGTTGTACAGGAAATGACAGGCAAGTGGGTGGTTGATATCAAGACAAATTCAAGTACATGCTGGTTGCATTTCAGCTGAGCGAATAACTGAGCCGTAGTGAAGTGAGCCGAGCAACGTTCGACTATTCACTACGGCTCAGTACAGCTGAGCCTTCTGCTGAACTTCACTCTGCATGTTCGGCTAAGCCGAAGTGCAGAAGGATTTTGACTCAGCCGATCCAACATCATTTCCTATTGGTCGGCAGGTCTTCTAGCAGGTCCCGACCAATGAACAGCAATGAACAGCACCCATTTGTTATTGTTTCATGTAGTGAATAGCCCATACAGCAGCCCTCTGGTACGACTGAACCGAAGGGCTCCCGCAACCAAAGCAAGCCGAAGGATCAGCCAAAGCTACGGCTGGATCCTTCGGCAGCTTTGTGAATAGACCCCTTAATGTACCAATGCAACTACATTAATTGTTTTTATGGCTGTACAATGTTCAGGTTAAAATTGGCTACAATATCTATATGTGCATTCTCTCAGAGTCTCTCTGTAATGAGGTGGTGATGGGTACAAGCAAATTGAAAAGCAGGTTCCATGTATATAGCAAGCAATCAGAATTCCAATGAAGACACATGATGATCAGTAAAGCTGATTGAATGAAGTTATCTTTTGTATTGCGAGTAATGAGAAACTGGTTAAAGGGTGCCAATAAGACACTGTTAAGTGTAGTGATGTGTGCTGCAGGTACCTGTGGCAAAACCTATTACAGTACACAATGGCATGAGGACAACATATTAAAGGTACGCAGTATTTGTTATTGTAATGGGGAATTTAGAACCAAGGACCATAGAACATCAAAGAAAGGTAGATGTTGATGGCATAATGCTGCTGGAGTGGTGAGTAGCCAAGAGTTCAGAAGAGAGGCAGTAGAGTCTGGGAAATATGTCATGATAGTGAAGGAGAGCCATTATGGAGAACCTTGTGTACTCCAGCAGCTTGAACATCACAGTATGTCTGGTGCCTCACATTGATGCACCACTGCCATTAAAGTTCCTATTATCTGGGGGCGTGTCCAAGATGGCGACCGGAGCACACGTGTAATAGCTGTGCTCCACCATCCTATCTATCATCCTGCTAGTTATAGCCCTGTGGAGCGCTCGTTTCGCTACGGGACCGGGATCCGTCACTCTCCTGTACCGTAGGGTATGTCTCGGGGGCGCTGTAAATCATCTACAGGCCGCCCCAGCAACCCCTCGCCCTTGCCGGCCCGCAGCAAGAAACAACCTCGGGGCAAGATGGCGGCACAGCCGGAGGAAGTGGAGGAGACTCTGTCAGGCCCAGCCCAGTTTACAGCGGTGATGGCCACGATATCTGGATGCCAAACTGCGCTCACGGCCAAGATGGACCATCTCCAGTCGGACGTGGGACTCCTCCGACAGGACCTGGACAGATTCCGTGATCGGATGACCGCGGTGGAAGGTAGAGTGGGCGAGGTGGAGGATGTGGTCGGGGCCCATACGGCGACTCTACGCACTTTACAACCAAGGTCAAGGCCTTGGAGTCCAGAGCGGTGGATGCCGAAAACTGTAACCGGAGGAGTAACCTCCGCATCCTTGGGCATGGGGTCGCTTTATCGCTTGGATACGGCTCCTCTACTCTTCCCCCACTGCCAGAGTACGCATCAACAATATGCTGTCGACCCCCTTCGCCCTGGGCCGGGGCACGAGACAGGGCTATCCCCTCTCGCCTGGACTATTTGCACTGGCGATGGAACCTATAGCTATCCTGCTTCGGGCCTCGTCCTGGGTGGTGGGGCTCCCAGTGGGGAGATTGATGGAGAAGCTTTCACTCTACGCCGATGATGCGATACTTTACCTGGGGGATGTGGGGCCTTCCCTGACATCGGCTTTAAGCATAATAGCACCTTCTCAGGGCTCCGGGTGAACTGGGGGAAATCCTTGCTGTTCCCGCTGGGCTCGCCCCCCCTTCGGCTTGCTCCGGGCTTGCCCCTCACGCAGGTTTCTGAATTTCGATACCTGGGTGTGGTGGTGAACTCGGATCGTGCCCGATTCCTAGAAGATAATTTATATCCCATACTTAGACACCTGAAGGCAAAATGTATGGCATGGAAAACTCTCCCCCTGACACCGGTGGGTAGAATCAACTTACTGAAAATGGTGTTTCTCCCGAAGTTTCTTTACTGTTTCCGTAATAGATTCCAGATTCCCATTTCCTTTTTTCACACACTGGACGGAATTATCTCCTATTTTGGCCGGGGGCGGGTAAAATTCCTCGGGTGTCCAGGGGAGTCCTCCGACTCCCTCTGTCTGAGGGGGGACTGGGACTGCCATGCTTCAAAACCTACTATTGGGCGTCGGTTCTGGTGGTGGTTTATAGGGGATCATCTGGGACTGCCATGCTTCAAAACCTACTATTGGGCGTCGGTTCTGGTGATGGTCTGGTGGTGGTTTATAGGGGATCAAGATAACCCGGCGGTAACTCTGGAGGCTGCTCTGATGGGTTCTTATGCAGGGCTGAGAAACTTGGTTTATAGGGGTCCGAAGGCTGTTGGGACGGTCACGGCACCTATGCGTACTGTACTGGCGGTGTGGGACAGGATGAGAAGGGGAAGGGTGCCGTCTGGCGCCATCTCCCCCGATGTCCCGTTGTGGGGCAACCCAAGACTTGAACACCTGCTCTCTGTCCCGGACCCCCAGGTTTGGGCCCACCGTGGGATCACAGTGATTAAGCACATCATGCCGGAAGGCACGTTTTTGAGCTTCGACAGACTGCGGGCCATCTACTCCCTACCCCAGACCATGGGTTTCAGATATATGTAGCTGAAACATGCGTGTAGAGCCCAGTTCCCTGACCCAATGACTATTGCTTCGGACCGTATTGAGCGTTTCCTAATGTCGGTCGGAGTTCATAAACCCTTGTCCTCCCTATACCTGCGATTGACCTGTACGGAGAGACCCCAGCTGACGACTCTTTATGAGAAGTGGAGGGTGGACATCCCTAGTCTGACGGAGGAACTTTGGGAGGAATGCGTCCAGACCTATATATCTACAGTAATTTCCCCCAAGGAACGGTTTATCCAGCTCAAGTTTCTCCATAGAGCCTATTACACCCCTGCTAGACTGGCTAGAATCTACCCTACGGCGGATGCGATGTGTGCTCGTTGCGGGGTAGAGGAGGGTACTTTCTTTCATATGGTATGGTCTTGTAGCAGGCTTCGACCATACTGGAGCTCGGTGGTCTCTACGGTTGAGGCGGTTTCTGGACTGCAGCTGGAGGTGGACCCCTTGCTCTTCTTGCTGGGATGTTGGGAGACCCTTCAGGCCCCTGGGGCCACCAAGCTCCTCCTATTTTATGTAGCTTTCTATGCTCGGAGAGAGATAATCCTGAGATGGAAGCTAACTACTCCCCCCACGGTGGGACAATGGCTAAGCACTATTGATAGAATGCTCCCGCTCTACAGGCTGACATACATGGGATGCAACTGTGAGCGTAAGTTTGATCGGGTCTGCGGAGACTGGGTGGCGGCCAGGGGACTTACCTTGGAGGGCCCGGGCGGAGAGACCTTACTCCCGCCTGAACCCCCTGAATAGAGGCTCTGATATGCACGGGAGGGTCTACTCCTCTTCTCCCCGCCTGCCTTGCCCTCCCACCTGGCTCCCTTACCCCATCCTGATATCTCCCTGGTATCTCCCTCCTTGGTCCGGTCCCCTCTCCTCCTTCCCCCTCCTCCTTCCCCCTCCTTCTGATTGCCTCCCCCAAGAGCCTTCACTTAGCAGTATGGCCAGATCACCTGAAGAGATCGGCCGTGCTGCAAACACAAGAGACCAATGATCCACACCGATTTAGTTAGGTTGTGTCTGTCTAGTTTTATATGTAGGGTTTTTTCTTTTTACTTTTCCCATTATTGTATTGTCTTGTACTAAATGCTGTTATTCTGTGTCGAGATGGTGTTATTTCATTTTCTCTGTATTGTTTGTGCCATGTTTTATGTATTAAAACCAATAAATACATACCTGTTAAAAAAAAAGTCCCTATTATCCATTAACCTGCATAAACCAACTGGCATCATGATTCACCAGAGTAGGTAAGTTATAGCCCAACAAACTGGCAAAGACTAACGTCATTACCCACTCACTTGCATGCATACACACAGTATAGTGCAGTATGAAAACTGTTTTCTATTGTAACTGCTAGGCTATTGGACCTGTCTTAAACAACAAGGTTTAATAAACTTTAGTTTAGCAAAGGGTTAGTGAATAAAGAAAAAAAGCTCAAGCTAGAACCTTGTAAATGTTGGTATTGGTGATCATTTGTATGCCAGATGTAAGTGTCATTTACATTACTAGGGTATCTTCCGATGTGTCCAAGAGCACATCAGAGCGAGAAAGAGAGCAATACAGTAGCTTTATGGCACCCAGCTTCACCATGGATATCTCTTGGTAGGTATACTATATCTTCACCAAGGCATCATCACCCCCTAAAACCAGGCATTGAAATAAACCAAAATATTTTGAAACACTTTATCCAATGATTTTGTAATTCATCTTTATTTATTTATTTTATAGGACCTAGTCCTATTTTCAATTGCATATTCAATGTTACTATTGCACTATTACAGTGTTTTAATAATCCTTTTTTAAAGTAGCAGTAAACCTAACTTGCAAGCAAGTTGAGCTTTGAAAGAGCTATCAACAGTTATAGAAATATTACAGATTTTAAGACCTCATTGGAACTGAAAAATATTAAATAAAAAGTTGAGGTTGACCAGGCAGGCTTGACCCCAGGTCAGGGGCGGATCCAGAGTCTAGTCTCGGGAGGGGCACTGCCAGAAAATAAGCCCTCCACACCTGGCTCTTCCACTGCTTCTGTGCCACCCCTTTCCTCTCTCACTGCCTGTGTGTCCCTGCCCCCCGGATCTCCCCCTCTCCCCCGGGGTACAACGCACTCACCTAGCCTCTCCTTCTGGGATATTTCCGCCGCTGCCAGCCTTGGTCTGTACGCACACAAATTAGGCAGCTGCAAAACCCCAGCGTGGGCCAAGACGGCCGCCTAATTTGCCTGACTACAGTGCAGCCTCTGCTTTGGGTCCCGATTGTTCGGTGCGGCCGGCTGGGCCCAGCAGAGGGGCGGAGGGAGCGATAATAATAAACGCAGAGTGCTGAGGTCAGTAATCTGATGCAGTGCGGAGGTCAGTAATGTGACGCAGAGTGCGGTGGCCAGCAATGTGACGAGGATTGCGAAGGTCAGTAATGTGACGCAGTGCGGAGGTCAGTAATGTGACGCAGTGTGGAGGTCAGTAATGTGACGCAGTGCGGAGGTCAGTAATGTGACGCAGTGCGGAGGTCAGTAATGTGACGCAGTGCGGAGGTCAGTAATGTGACG
>NW_017306863.1:669402-688879 GCF_000935625.1 Nanorana parkeri | reverse complement strand
TTCACTGAAAAACATATAAATAGATATATACAAACATAAATAAATAAAAACAAAAGCAATATATTTTTTTTAAAATGTACAGTTAAAATGTTCAAACTTTAATTTACTTATTCATTGGGAGAGAAATTCTAGGGCCTCTGATATGAGGCCTGTATCATTTTTTTTCAAGGACCCCTCTAAGGGCCTTCTCTTGAGTCTATGCTACAAGACCAAAATAGCTGATTGTATTTCACCACACAAGATGGAATACAAAATCCATCACTATGAGGAGCTGCTTCTAAGGTACTTGTACAAAGCCTTTCTTGATGGTGACAAGGATGCCACTGCTACCTGTTGCAGCTCCACTGTCCATGGCAGACAAGCAGGCAGTATCACTAGAGCCACTTCCAGCAGGGGATATCTAACAGAGGCACTACAAACTTTCTTCAGGCAGCAGTGGGCAGGTCTGGCCCCAGGTAGCACTCCCAAGCACACCTTATCCATGATGGTCAATTAATATGTCAGCTCAAGTTCAATAACAATAACCTCAGAAATAAAGAAAGACCCCATGAGGGTCTAAGATTGACCAATGGCAGGAGCTTACAAAACATGAGCTAGAGGTGCTAAAACAAAAACGAGAATGATCCTCTTCTCTCTTGTTGAGACACATACATTTTGTGTTTCACTCGGACTTTATTGGTTTAAATGTATTGTAATTATATGAGAATGTACACATATTGATAAGATATTTATAAGACATTTATTGGTATTTTAGGTATTTATCGCGGCACATATTACAGTTGCTTTGGAATGTCCATGTATATCCTTTGGTAAATTATGCCCCATATTTGTTGTTAGAGCCTAGAATAAACTGAAAGTCAAAGACCAGAAAATAAGAGATGAAGGTTCTCTTATTTTTGGCTGTACCAACCTGCTGCTAGGGAAACACACCGATCTGTGTCATGCTACAGAGTCTTATCTTGCTATTTTCTGAATAAATGACCAGTTCCAAACTGCGTCAAACTAATTGGTTATGTTGGAAAAAAGCTTCCAGCATCAATCAGTTGGTTCAGCACTTACTACATTACCTTAATAAGCATTTCTAACAGACACTGAAGGTTCTGCTTACCACTATCTACAGTCTATCTCTTGACTGTGTAACTGCTGCCAGTTCATGGGGCCAATTTCTAAGTTCGGGTCAGCCGAACATGCTGAGCATGTTCGGCTGATCCGAAGCCACACGAAGCAAGCCGATGTACGGCTGATTTCAGCCGATGTACGGCTGAAATGAGCCGTACCAGCCTGAAGTGAATAGCCGAACAGTGTTCGGCTCACTTCACTTCTGATCGGTCATTCACTCGGCTGCCCTCGGCAGCTTTGTGAATAGACCCCTTAGTCTAAAACAACTCTATGGAAGTTTAATATGTGGCACTATATGTTAGGTGTTATTTGTGCTATAAATCAGCTATTCTGGGTTGAAATTCAACTACAGGGGGATAAAACAAATATTTGAATAGCACTGTCCACTATCTGTAAATCAGGTATATACCACTTGTTTTGTGGATTTATTACATTTATATGTAAACCTCCTGTTAATGGCCCCATTCACACTTGAGAATGGGTCAGATCGCATGAGTCTCAAAAATTCCTTGATGAGACTCATGCATTCTAATGTGGTGGAAGGTGCTTTACAATACAAATACAGCTGCCACTGGCCACAGCTGTTTACAGGCGGTTCACAAATAATTGCTCATGGTGCGATTACCTGCTGTTGATCGCACTTGGATGTAAACAGTCTGTGTCCAGGTGCAGTTGTCCGCAGGTAATCACAGCATGTGCGATTACTTGTGAACAGCCTGTGTAGAGGGGAAGCTGCCAGAGGCAGCCAAGGGAATAACCAAGCCAAAGTGAAGTGAGCCGAACGACGTTCGGCTATTCACTCCGGCTCAGTATGGCTGATTTCACCGTACATTTCGCCGAAGTGCAGGGGGGCTTCGAGTCAGCCGATCCAACATACAGAGGAGGCGTGGTATATTTATTTAAATAAATAAGCCCTCTTGCTAGCATTTTTTTCAGGTAAAGTTTCAGTTTCACAATTATTTAATCATTAATAAGGTATGATATTTTTTAGCATAACCACTGTTCAAAGCTCCCACTCTTTCTTATGTGGCCATGGCACTCCGAGAGGCTTGTTGTCTAGGTACCGTGTTTCCCCGAAAGTAAGACCTACCCCGAAAGTAAGACCTACCCCGAAAGTAAGACCTACCCCGAAAGTAAGACCTACCCCGAAAGTAAGACCTACCCCGAAAGTAAGACCTACCCCGAAAGTAAGACCTACCCCGAAAGTAAGACCTACCCCGAAAGTAAGACCTACCCCGAAAGTAAGACCTACCCCGAAAGTAAGACCTACCCCGAAAGTAAGACCTACCCCGAAAGTAAGACCTACCCCGAAAGTAAGACCTACCCCGAAAGTAAGACCTACCCCGAAAGTAAGACCTACCCCGAAAGTAAGACCTACCCCGAAAGTAAGACCTACCCCGAAAGTAAGACCTACCCCGAAAATAAGACCTAGTGTCTTATTTTGTGCAAAAAAATAAAATAAGACAGTGTCTTATTTTCGGGGAAACACGGTATTTAACTGACATGCTATAGGTATGCTAAATTGTGCAGCACAGGTACCATTCTGCTCTGCTTTATGAATAATGTGCTGATATAAACAAGACACGTTCTTGGTATTGAATTGACAAGTAAGTGATTTGTGCAAAGAGACTCCCAAAGTCTGCATTCGGTGAGTACATTACATCCACACAAGCCTCTATTGTTAGTACATCTGGGAAGGGATGGATAGTGTAACCTAATGCCAGCATGTTCTGCAAACTCAGCAGCCTTCACAGTGCATTAAAAATCCGCTAGGATCAATAGCATATCCTAGGCAAGCTGTTTAGGAAGGTATTGGAATTTTTTTTTATTAACTTTGCTGTTACCAGAAAGATCAAAGATTATTTCTAATGTAATTTAAATTTGTTGATATTATGTCTATCTGAAAGGCAAAACATCTACATTTGTTGTGATGGCAAAAATGTGGCAAAGTGCCATCTGCTGTGTGAAGGTACCTAGGGATTTTCCAGCAGGTCAGGAAACAGTTTATTATCATGAATAATCAAAATATACTGAAAATATACAATTGTATGATTATTTAGATGGGAAATGCAAATGATAATAATAACAACCTTCAGTCAAGATATTTAATCATGACAAGTGCATTTGTAGACAAACAGGACACACTAAGCAATTTATGTGAAATATAAATGTTCAGTTACATTAGCCAGTGTTTTTATGTTCATGTTTTCTGTGTATTGTGTTCATGATGCTCTAAGGGGTCTATTCACGAAGCAGCCGAACGATCTAGCCGTAGCTTCGGCCGATCCTTCGGCTAGCTTCGGCCCCAGGACCCCTACAGTTCAGTAGAACCAAAGGGCTGCTCTACGGGCTATTCACAATAGCCTGTACAGCTCCCGAACTTAGCCGAGCGGCTCAGTCGAGCCAAAGGCATATGCCTCGCCTTGGCTGAGTCGCGCTGAAAGCCGAAGATGGCTGTGCGGCCGGCCACTGGCGGGCTGACAGCCTGCTTCTGACAGCTGGGTGGAGCCAGCCGTGATCTTACAGCTGGCTCCGGCCACTTGCAGAGAGATCAGCGCCCCTGGTTATCAGCTAACCAGGGACACCGATCTCCAGACAGCCTAACTCTCCCGGGCGCTCCGGGAGTCTCCCGCTCCCGGCCACCTAGGAGAGAAACACTGCTTTTTCTTTATTTTTCTTTATTCTGACACGGAGCCGTGTCAGAATAGAAAATTTGACCATGTGAATGCATTCCTAGATTCCTTTGTTGGATCGGCTGAGTCGAACTCCTCCTGCACTTCAGGTCGGCCGAACATGCAGAGCATGTTTGGCCGACCCGAAGCCACGTGAAGCCACCCGATGTACGACTGATATGTGTTCTATGCATCCCAAAGATATTTAATATGTTTTTCTTCAAGGATCTTTTCTTGACACAGCTGAATTCCTATACACCGGGTATGATAGTCCCAAGTATCAGCACATATAGTTGCCCTATTTGTCATTTATTTTTAATCAAAGTTAAATTGTAATAGAGTTCCCCAATGTAAAAGCTCATGCATTAGATCACAATTAGTTTTCCTTTACTATACTAGAGAAAACGTCTTCAACCACTCCAATTTCAGCCCTAACCTACCTTTCTCTTGGCATATTTTTTATCTGTTCAGATATATTTATCTGGCAGAGTTTACTGCCTTATTACCAGTATAGCAATCCTATATTGCTATGTGTCAGAACTGCTTGATTATATATATAAATAAAAAAAAATTTAAAAAGAAGGAATTAAAAACAATAAAAGTAGTTTAATTAAATGAAACGCTTTAGCAATGCTTACTTGAACAACCAAAGTATTGAAAGTTGTCTGATGTTTTCTATCATGAATGCTGCTGCTAGACTCATTCACCTAACCAACCGCTCAGTATCTGCAACCCCCCTCTGCCAATCGCTCCACTGGCTTCCAATAGCCCAAAGAATAACATTCTAAATATTAACAACCACTAACAAATCCATTCACAACTCTGCCCCCTGCTATATCTCAAACCTTGTCTTAAAGTATCACCCTATCTGTCCTCTCCGCTCCTCCCAAGACCTCGAGTTCTCTAACTCCCTCGTCAACTCCTCCCATGCTCACCTCCAGGACTTCTCTAGAGTTTCTCCCATCCTCTGGAACTCTTTACCCCAACCTGTCCATCTATCTCCCACTCTGGCTGCCTTTAGGCCATCCCTAAAGACTCATCTCTTCAGTGAAGCCTATGCCACCTCAACCTAACCACTCAACCATCATGTTCTGAAACAAATCATCCCCACACAGCTACCTCCTCATGTATCACTTGCCCCTCCCATTAGATTGTAAGCCCTCAGGGGCTGGGCCCTCCTCACCATCTTGCACAAACTGTTGGCGCTATATAAATCATGTATAATAATAATAATTAGGTATGCACCGATACCATGTACTTTAATTGGTACCTGCACAAGAGCAGATAGGTTTTGAGCTCCAAGACTAGACTAGAGAAACATTCAAAAGTTAGGAGGCGGCTGTCATTTGTAATGAGCACACGGAGCTCCTGGGATTTGTACATCTCTGTTTTAATGTATGATGTTGTTTTTATAAACATATATAAAGGGATTCGCCGATACGATTTTTGCAACTACAAGTACTGATACTTGCCCAAGTACTAACAGATACAAGTACTGAGACATTTTTGTTTATTGTCATGTGACAGTTTTTCTAAAACAATATCGACTAATGATTTCAGGACAGTGGTGGAGCGCCAGAGCCAGGTTACCAGCTGCAACCACTGTAGCCCTGGTAGTTCTCATGAAAATACCAAGTATCGGCACTGGTATCTGAACTGATATCGGAGCATCCCTAATAATAATAATAAAATTAATGTAACATTGTTATTTTCCTCTAGTTCTAAGTCAAACAGTAGTCCATAGTACTTATAGTGTACACAGTACAGGGCAAACAACCATATTATTTCCCCAAATTTGACATGTGAAAAATAGTCAGTAATAGGCGCTAAATGGTACATACAGTAGACATGATCCAACTGACTTGAGGTATCTGTGTTGGCCAGCTCTTCCCTGAATATGAATGTTGCACTGGACAACTCTTTGCGGGTAAGGTGCACTGTAGACCCCATTACCACTAGCTTATCAAGATGTAGCACTACTCCCACAGAAGCTGCTGGTTATAAGATGGGCTGTCCTGACTCTCTCTTTGGTAACCTGCCCCACAACTGAACCCAGTAATACAATGACACGTCAGTGAGGATAATTAGGCTTCAGTCACTTTAGTCTTTTTTGTTTTATTTATCAATAAACTTGGGTTAAGAATGTTAAGTGTACAGGATACCAAAAAACAGCAAAATATCCCAGGTCATCTTATATTAACGAACTGTATGTAGCTCTAATTTCTTTAGCAGCAGCCTCCCAGTAATGACAACGTTGATGGCAGCTCTAACATTTCTGTAGCAGCCTCCCAGTTACAATATATCCTTTAAGAGCAACTATTGGTGGCCCTAATATTTTAGTAGCAGCCTCCCAGCCAGATCAGGAGACTGTCAGGCAGTGATATTATAGTGAGTGAGTATAAAAAGGAGAAATTGGTTGCCTACTTGGGGCCCCAGACTTCAGGGGTGCCCATGAGTATACTAAAAGTTCTGCACTTCAGTGATCTGTACAGCAAGTCAGTTTCAGGTTTGCAAGTCTTTAGTTTTTTTTGAGCAATAATGGCAGCCTTTGAATTGCTCCCAATAAAGGTTTCTTTTAACATGATCAAGCAGTCATACACAATATGTACATACACTCTCTGTACCTGGAAGCATAATTTTGACTTTAACTGTCACCATCATATGAGTAATTTGTTAAAGAAAATGCCGTTCTATCAAACACTTTAAATTATTCAGAAATGTTTCACAAACCTGTGTCAGAAGCCAAACACAAATGTCTCTATACACTGGCCCTTATGTAGTATCCAATGAAATTGGCAGTAGGGCCTTGAATGAAAAACAGCCCAGGGCCCATAGTATAATTAAATCACTGTTGCTGTCATGCAATGTCTAAAGGTGCCCATACACTGCACGATTCTCGTACGAGAAACGCGGGAAATCCCCCGATCGTACGAGAATCGTGCAGTGTATGGAAGGCGTGCGACCGTTTCTAATGTACGGTAGCATGACTTTTGTATATCGAGCATGTTGGAAAACCAGCCGAGAATCGTACGATTTTCGGCTGGTTTTTAACATGATCAAGAGATCACTGCCGAACTGCCCGTTCAGCATTGCAGTCATCGGAAGCCCGCCCCGCTTGCGATGATCGCAAGTACGATCTGTCTGTCCAAGATGGGCAGATCGTACGTTTTTTTAAGTACTTTACAACCCTCGCAAGACAAAAGTCATGCCAGGGTTGTACAGTGTATGGGCACCTTTAGGACACCTTTTTGAGCGTGCCCACTATAACCAAGCACATTTCACAAGTGAAAACAGTAAACCTGTATTCACTCATCATTAATTAATAGTGGCATTGTCATCCTTTCAACCATCTATAAAAAAGAGAAGAGTGCTGTCCACCACTACATAAGGTAAACGAGAAGCGCATTTCTACCAACCAACACCGCTGGGTGTAGGGTTACACTTTGTTAAGATATGAAGACTGTTAGCTAGAGACAATCAAGACCCGCCCCAGTCAGTTACTTAGTGGACTCTATACTATGGTTGCTGGGTCCCACATTGTAACCTCTCCCATATGTTTACCATTGTGTTCTTCTACTACAATGTTGTGGTTCATGCATCAAGTGTTGTATTGAATATGTATGACCTCTCTGCCACAGGCAGTTTAACATACTGTAACATGTCTGTGTCTGTTTTCTTTGTCAAAACTCAATAAACATCTATTTGAGGGTGAAAAAAAGGAGAAGAGTGATAACCTGTGCACAAGAGATTATTCAGCACACTGGCATAGTACTGACCCTATGTTTGAGGATGTAGCATGCATGTCTTAAAATCAGCTTGTTTATGGACAGGTCAATTAAGCCAAAGGAGAACAAGAGATAGGCCAAGAGAGCCAAGAGAGAACACCAGAAGTAGTTTATGTTTTTCTCTTTGCAAGTCAACTAAACTTAATGATATAGGTCGATTTACTTACCTACCTAATGAGATAGATTTCACCTTAGTTGCAACATCATGTCTCAAAACCCCAAGATTCACAGAAAGGTTACAATAATGAAATGTATTTCACAATGTTTCCAGTGTAATAATGTATAATCTATTCCTGCATAGAGGTAGTAAATACCCTCTATTCTATATGTGCTCAAACCTACTTGTACAAGGAGAGGCACTTAACAAATGAGTTCCATTTTTACTTCCACATGTATTTCTCTTCTCTTGCTGTAAAATCTCTTCATTAGCAATAACAGGTATTTGCAGAAACATGCTGATACAGGCTCTAATGGGTGCCGAAGAAGAGAATTTAATATAATAACATATAAATCTGCCAGAGCAGAATGGGACAGGAGACTGTGCCAATTTATTATTGGGATTCATTAAAATAAATAATACATTGAATGAATGATTGTAATAATACAATGAAACACAATAGGTTTTTTTTGCCTGCAGCAGATAACATAAACCCTGTGGTGTTTAAGCCATAGGGCCTGGTATGACTTTAAGAGGGAACCCCACACACTTTTTTTATTTAATTTTATATGGGGTCCCTCCTAAAATTCCTACTAGACTTTAAGGGTCTGGTATGACTTTTGGGGGGAACCCCAGACTTTTTTTAATGGGGTCCCGCCTGACTCCTAAAGGGTCTGGTATTGTTTGGGAAGAGGGAACCGCATGCTTTTAAAAAAAAATTATTTTTTTCTTTACAAATTTAATTTTTTTGTTACCCTGTAAGTGATGTTAAAATCACTACTCCTTTAAAAACTGTATTTTTTAAGTTTTTTTTTTCATTGATACATGTCCCCCCGGGCAGTACCCGAATCCCCATACACTTTTTATGGCCAATAAATTGCATATAAGGCTTCAAAATGGGGACATATGATTTTCAAAGTTCTACCCCCATAGACTTGCATTGAGTTTGAGTTCGAATTCGAACTTTTTCCATGTTAGAAAGTTCAAATTCGAACCGAACACGGGGGTGTTTCGCCCATCACTAATTGTAACCATGTTTCATGTAAGCAGTTTATGCACCAATAGCCCTTCATTACATTTAAGAAATGACACACTGCTGTTATGGTGCATAACTGGGACATCTTTTGACCAGGTAGGTGTGCTCACCAACAGCATGGGAGGATGGATACATATCACTTACCGTTATAATGCAAGGAAAGAACTGACAATTTGTGTGATTTTCGTCCCTTTCTTTAACTGAATATGCAGTGTTCTTGCAGATTAGAAGAATATTGATTTAACATCAAGGAAAACCAGCTACCTACAAAATATGCCAAATGTTGGAAATATGACCAGGGTGGAGAAATATTATTTGTTCAGACTGTAAGCTGCACAAGCACCCTCTGGGACTTATGAGCCAATTCATACTAGATGTAGGTTGGACATTTTTGGCCTGTCATGATGGTATTCTTTATGATGCTCCTGGCTTGTAAATGTGGTGTGAATGGTCTGCCCGACAAGTTCTGAGACATGCAGAAAGGTTCTCCATTTTCTCTTAATACTATAAAGATGGGAAGCAAAGGGATAGCTCCCTTGCGTCAGATGCATACTATGAACCATACACACATACAAGTGGAGTATGTTTTTGCATAGAGATCCCTTGGTGTCTTTGTCTTCCAATAAATGTGACGCAGGTTAAAATAATGTAATCACCATTTAGTACCCATTACTAAATAAATCTGTCATAAAAGAAATATGGTGGCTCCCATTCCTAACTTCCTTTTAAAATTCTCATGGACTGTCTGTTATACTTGGAGAGCTCAGTTTTTACTAAAGAAGCTGAAAATCTTCACTTAAAAAATTGCATGAATATTCACTTCAATTATTTAAGAACGTGAAAAGCATCTGCACATGAGTGGGTACTTGAAATGGACAGGAATTTGCATTTACATCAAACAATTCATCCCCACACAGCTACCTCTTCATATATCACTTCTCCCTCCCTTTTAGATTGTAAGCCCTCATGGGCAGGGCCCTCCTTACCATCTTGTCTTGAATTGTATTGTGATTGTAATGTCTTCCTTATATTGTAAAGCGCTGCGCAAACTGTTGGTGCTATATAAATCATATATACTAATAATAATTTACATGATTGGATCATTGAAGAAAATATTCACACACTTTTTTTCAGTGAAGCTCCTCAACTTCTTTAGTAAAAAAAACCCCCCAAAATAGTTATATATAGCAATTTTACATTTTTCTCATTTTAAAATGCTCCTGATTTATTATTAGACTGGGGTTGTCCCACTCCACCCTCCTATCCTTGGCTAATGACATCACACTGTTCTCTGCAAAATTTTCCTGTGGGCCCAGGGTGGCTTGATGCAGCACCCTGCCAGAGGGCAGTCATTGACTCCCTGGATGAATGATGCTGGACAACATATTCAGAGCATAATTAGAGCAGTGAGTCTGTGGGGGACAGCACAGGAGAAAAGGTGAATATTGCTGCAGGAACTGCTTTTTTTATTTTAATAACAGCTGGGTTCCTTGTTTTTTTTTCATTCTGATTTAAAAGTGGAATTGGGATTTAATGATTAACAGAGTTTCACTATTGTTTACAAAAATGTAAATGGTATGAATGTAAATCTGTGTTTGTTGAAATCTAACTCCAGGCAGGTCTGCTGCCAGCATGTTGTTTTTTATATCGGCAATTGTAGTTTAAAACCAGTTGCCAATTCCCTTTTTCTGTTCTGCAACATATGCTTTAAATACCAGAATCAACAAGAGAAATGAAAGTGCTAAGGTGCTGAACATGTACACAAGCGAGAGCGGAGAATATAATAAAAGTACAAATAGACAAAGCCATACAAATGAGCAAGTGGGACCGGTAATTTGAAAACCCAAATTGAAGAGAAATAATTTCATTTTCTCCAATACTCCCAGCAGTGAGGATTAATCCTTACATTCTGAAAGACTGCAGGCATAATAACAAGGTTAGAAATTAGGCACAGAAGCTTAGGAAATTAAAGGGTGGACTTTACTTCATACTGATGATCATACTACTGAGCCGCATATTTTCATTTATTTATTTCCTTTAAATAACGTTCTAAAGCCTCTGACTCACCAGGTGATATCTTGTGAATTACCAAGCAATGAATCAAGGGTGGTGGAAGAAGCTTAAATATCAAGGAGATGTTCCCAAAATTCTTTTTATTCGTTAACAAAGTTATGATGACAAAAATAAAATAAAAAACTCTATAAGAAAATGCTATATGAAAATAGTTTTCTGCAAAGATGAAGGATATGGAGAAGTAAGAAATTGCATTATTTTGTACCCACAAGAAAGCAATATGACTTTAACAAATAGACCCATATGCTGGAGAATTACTGCTGACCACCAGCATTCACAGACACTTGCTGTTCGGGATCTTTCAGAATAGCCCGAACAGCAGTGTGAAGCCTGCCGGAGGTTCGGCTCAGCCGATCCAGATGTTGGATCGGCTGAGTCGTACTCCTTCTGCACTTCGGATCAGCCGAACATGCTGAGCATGTTCGGCTGTTTCGAAGCCACACGAAGCAAGCCGATGTACGGCTGATTTCAGCCGATATACGGCTGAAATCAGCCGTACCAGCCTGAAGTGAATAGCCGAACAGTGTTCGGCTCACTTCACTTCTGATCGGTCATTCACTCGGCTGCCCTCGGCAGCTTTGTGAATAGACCCCACAGTAGCACATTGCTAAAGCAGTGAGTGTGACATTCATTGTACACTGTGATATCAATTTATAGAGGGAATTGATATCACCAGATATTTTATAATTCACTAATCAGATGGTCACAGAGGAGCAGATGTCACATAGGAATTTGAAAAGGTAGCTCGGGTCCAATTTACACCTGGCCGCTAAATGGTCCCTGTGAGGTGCATGGTCAAAAAAAGACTGGAGATCTGTGGACTCTTTGACAACAGACCACAGCAGGGGACAAGATATCTCTAGACACAGGCTCTGGGAAATGGTTGTCGCTTTCATAGATCAGAGGAATTATGTTAAATCTCTAATAAAATCCAATTTATCAACCATAGGGAGATTAAACTAATTCCTTCTAATAGTACATGTTATAAGCTGCATGTCCATATAAAATTGTAGGTGTCAATTTGACACAATCATCTAGAAACAGGTAAAATGGTTGTTGGGGCCTGCTTGCAGCAGCCATGCAGTGAGTGGACTTGTTGTGATTGGGCTGCCATGCTGATATCAGAAATCCTATCCCCGATCTCCCCTAGCTTCCCATTCATTCAGAAACTGGTGATAGTAAAATACAGACATGTGCGATTCATTTAGTTCCGAATCGAAAATTCGGACGGAATTTCAGAAATTCAGAGATTCGGATGTATCCAAATTCCGAATTACAGATATAGCAAATGCAAACGAATCCGAATTTCTGATTCCGAAATTCATTAGCGGTAGTCTGTACAAAATGTTGTTTGTTGGACGAAATTTCATTGCAGCAAAGTGACATTTGAGAAAAAAACACACCTTTTTCTTCCTCTTAAATCTCCCGCTGTAACGAACGAACAAACGAAACGAAAACTAAATAGAAACGACATTTTGTACAGACTACTGCTAAGAATTTTGTCCGAATTCCGAAACTAATTGACTTTTTGACCCGAATCCCGAACAAGCGAAACAACGCAAAATCCGAATCGAAACAAATATTTTGCTGGTGCACATATCTAGTAAAATATTTACTATCACCAGTTTATGAATGGGTAGAAGCCTCTATAGTGAGTGAAATTCATGAATGAACAGGAAGTGATGTAAATCACATCCTGTTCATTCATAACTGGGGACACATAGGGGTCTATTCACGAAGCAGCCGAAGGATCTAGCCGTAGCTTTGGCCGATCCTTCAGCTAGCTTCGGCCTCAGGACCCCTTCGGTTCAGTAGAACTGAAGGGCTGCTGTACGGGCTATTCACAATAGCCCATACAGCTCCCGAACATAGCCGAGCGGCTCAGTCGAGCTGAAGGCATATGCCTCGGCTCGGCTGAGCCGCGCTGAAAGCCACGCTGAAAGCCGAAGCTGGCCGAGAAAAAAATTGCCCATAGGAATGCATTGCTAGATTCCTATTGGCTATTTCAAAATAGCCAATAGTAAACTAGCATTGCACATGCCCTCTGCTGATGGACCTGATGGAGAACTGCAGCAGAGGGTGGGTGCAATGCTAGTTTACTATTGGCTATTGCAAATTGAAATAGTCAATAGGAATCTAGCAATGCATTCCTATGGGCAAAATTATTTTTATTTTTTTCTATTCTGACACGGCTCCGTGTCAGAATAAAGAAAAAAAAAGAGAAAGCAGTGTTTCTCTCCTGGGCAGCCGGGAGCTGGAGACTCCCAGAGCGCCCGGGAGAGTTTTTTTTTCTTTTTTTTTACGGCAGCAGAACCGCCGGCCAATAGAAAACTATTGGGTGGAGCTAGCTGTCATTGCTAGCTCCGCACAATAGTTTTCTATTTATTTTTTTGTACTTTTTTAACTATTTTTCTGTTCTGCTCGGTCCCTCCGAGGGACCGAGCAGAACAGCCGAGTCGAATGTCGCTCAGCGGCATTTGGCTATTCACTCACTGTTGCTCAGCATCTATAAGAATAGACTGAACAGCAGCCATTAGCCTGCCAGAGGTTCGGCTTAGCCGATCCAGATGTTGGATCGGCTGAGTTGAACTCTTCCTGCCTACGGCAGCTTAGTGAATAGACCCCATAGTACTATGTATCCCCAGTTATTTACAATTAATGAAGTGATCACTCCAGTGTTTGTCCTTCACACAGAGGGTCGGTAAATATCCCAGATATTTACTGATCCTCCGCTCGGCCACGCACACAGCTGCTGTCATCCTGAAACTGAAATGCCAACAATTTCTTATAGGCCTCATTTGCTAAACCACATTCTCATTGCAGATTTTGAGGGGCAAAAAAAACAAAATAAAGTGCATATTTATTGCACTTTATCAGGCAGTTATCTGAAGTGAGTGGGATAATGTATATTTTATTAACATGTATCCCCCTAAATGTGCAACCATAGTCCTTAAGGGGCTTCTTAGTCTAGCAGTAGGCTGAGAATATTACAAGGGTTCAGGAAGATGTGGGAGGCCTTGGTACAGTTCACCACTATTAATTTTGGTGTGGTGTGTTTAAAAAAATGCTTGCTCCATTTTTATATGATTTGCAACAAGGGCATCTTTTAAAAGGTACAGATGGTACCCCATAACATAAAAATGAATCACAACAAAAAACAACAACCAATGGTCAATATTTTGAGCAAATAGTGTACAACCCATGAAGTTCATACCTTTTTAAATTTTAAAATTAGGTTTTCATTGGATAAAGTCCTGTGGAGTTTGGACCTAACTTCAGTGAAATGCAAGGAATTGGAGAGCTATGCTTTCGCAATAATCTGTTTCATAGCCAATAGAGCATGTTTCATTATGATATATTGGTGTTTAGGAAGACCTGCAGGTTTTGGGGTGAGCAGTGCTTCACAGGCATTAATTGGTAGGGAGACTCCTAGCAGAGTATGGCACATCCTATCTACTTTCCTCCACAAAGTATGTACAACAGTGCCTCGTTCAAAGCAACCTATGCCAATGCTAGAAATCTGCCAGGCAAAATTGGAGAGTTGGAAGCTTTGGTGCATGAGGAAAGCTATGATATAACTGGTATTGCTGAATCTTGACTTTGTTCTTCACATGATTGGGGTGTTAATACTCCTGGCTATGCTCTCTTTGGAGAAACTAGAACCGGATAAATTGAAAAGGTGGCAGTGTTTGTCTATATGTGAGAAGTGATATAAAAGTGAATGTGAAAGAGGGCTTTGTTGATGGTGAGTGTGATAGTGCTCAGGCATTATGGGTGGAGTTGTATATAGGTGTGCATAATGCAAAGTTAATTATTGGAGTTTGTTACAGGCCCCCAGTGTTAATGAAGAGGTAGAGACTTAGCTCCTTAAACAGATAGAAAGGGCTGCAAGGGCAGGGACTGGCATTAATGGGAGATTTTAACTATCCTGACATTGACTGTCATAATGGCACTGCAGGAACAGTAGGAGGGTGGAAATTTGTAAAATTTATAAACTTATTGCATGACAATTTTATTGTACAGTTTGTAGAATCCCCAACTAGAAACGATGCTCTGCTGGATCTGGTAATCTCAAACAATGCAGACCTTTTTACAAATGTTCATATAAAATAAAATTTGGGTAGCACTGACCATAATATGATTTCATTTAAATTAAGTTGTAAACAACATGCACATATTGGAAAAATAAAAACACTTGACATCAGGAGAGCAAATTTTCCCATGCTGAGGGCTGTTCTTCAAGACTTACAGGGTTATTCACAAAGGGTGAAGAGCTTGGAGAAGGCAGGAGAAGTGAACACTAGGAGTACTCATACTCACCCACATGCTCTTCTGATACTTACCTCCAATACTGGAACCTTCGGTCAGAGGGAGATATTTGACCGCAAGTGCCGAGGGAGCATGGAGACGACTTCCTTATGACCCGCCTCCCAGTTTCCTGATTGGCTAGGAAGTCGGCTTCACTTGTTGTTAGGCAGTCTGGCTTCCTAACCAATCAGGAAGCTGGGTGGCACATCATGACTCAAGTTGCGGCTTCCTAATTGGTCAGGAAGCCAGGCTGCCTAGCAACAAGTGACGCCGGCTTCCTAGCCAATCAGGAAGCCGAGGGGTAGGTCATGACGTGCCGCCCGGCTTCCTGATTGGCTATGACACTAGCTTCACTTGCTGCTAGGCAGCCTGGCTTCCTGACCAATCAGGAAGCCAGATAGCAGCTCATGACTCGCCACCGGATTGGTCAGGAATCCAGGCAGCCTCGGCAAGTGAAGCTGGTGTTCTTTCACTAGAACACCTGCTTCACAGGCAATCAGGAAGCCGGGCGACGGGTCATGATCCGCTGCCCGATTTTCTGATAATCGGGGCACATGGCACCAGTACTCCGTGTCGTTGAGTACTGGAAAAAAATATTGTTACTCATACTCGATACCGAAAAACCGGTATCAGTGCATCCCTCATTTAAAGGTTTCTAAAAATTTTAGAGTTTGGAGATTTTATTGAGTGAAATTGTTTAAAATGTTTACTTTTGCTAGCAAATGATTAGGATATATAAAGTGAACAAAACTTCATCTTAGTCAATAACATTTACTTTGCAGAGCACACGTTCACTTTGCTAAGTGAACAAGTAATGCTTAATGAATATGATTGTAATGCATTATATAACCATTAATGTTAATGGTAAAAGTGAACTGACTGATTTTACTTGCTTTTTAACATATGAAGGCACAATATACAATGTATTCTTACTTTTTAATCAGTAAAATTAAACTAAAGAGGCATAAAAAACTAAAACTTTATTGCTGCTGCAAACTATGAATTTTTTTCTGTGCTTAGGTCTTTAAAAAGAATTTCCAATTTCCCAAGGCTATTAAAAATCTGCATCTCTAATATCTGTTATCAATAACTTTCTGGTTTAGTAATTACCAGCTATCTCATTAATTATCCTTATTCTCTGGGTCTAAGATTAATAAATCAATAACTAACCCTCTTCTTTGGACCAGTGACAAGTTCCTGCCACAAAGTCTGTGGACTTTGTTTAAGCATACAGCCAGGAAGCATTGTAATGCTGGAAGGGAAAGATTTCAATTAAGCTTAATAATTACTATGTGGAAGAGTCAGTAAGGATTAGAGGTTAAAGGTAACAGATAAGTGTTTGATAAAATACTGTATATTATTATTATTTTAATTTAGATCATGTTTCCTAAACGCAGCAGAAAATATTGCAAATTGTTACATATAAAATAATGAAAAGACAATTTTGCTTTAATTATTAACCAAGTAAAAAGTTTAGCAATTACCACAAGGAATTTATGTGAAGCCTTCAGGTGAATGAGTCTTGGAGACTAAAGTGAAAGGTACAGCCATGGAGGATGCAAATGATATGTCATGAACATTTTATAAACATATAAACTGCCCGAACTTCAGACAATCAGTAAATACACAATTGAAATACATACATGGGAGCTATTTACCTGCCAAAGGATTTGCATTTCTCTCCATCTAGTCCTTAGATTTACACAGCTCTATCATACAACACAGATACCCTGTTGACCTGACATTTTTCAAGGGCAATTAGACATCATATCTAAGTCAAATGTAGGTATTTATATGTTTTAATAAATACACAACTGAAAATACACAACTGAATTTTTTGATGTTTAATATCTGCTTGGAGTTCAAATCTAACAAAAACAAAAAACTTCATTCCATCTCAATTGCTGAAATTCCTTTGAAGAATGGCCAAACTCCTAATTTCCTTGCATTCCCCAAACTTTCATCTTGCATCCTGTTTTACCTCCACTGTTTTAGCATTATTTTTTTATTTTATACTACACATAACCTTTGTATATGGCATGACTGACAGTATTACCTAAACACAAGGCTCTTTAAACATGGGCCTTGAAGCCTGGGGGGAAATAAGATCACTAGGATATATATTATCAAGACCTCACTTTGAAGTTCCAACATTTTCTTTTAATTTTTTTTCTCCATCTCAAAGGTATATGTGTACAGGTGCTACTATTACATGGCAGAACTCATGATCTTTGATATTATTTTCTCTGGGTTCGGTTTGCTCCAGGAAGAAATACTAACATCTTTCTATAAATATATTGACATTTGGATGACTGGTTGGTACTGAATGTTTGAAATAAGGTTTATAGGGGAGGTTTTAATAACTCCTAGACTTTCTCTGTAACTTCATATCTAAGCACCAAGTTTGGCATAGAAGGTGCACCTTAGCAAGTCATTAATTTTAAATAGCTACACGAGAATGCAGCAGCTGAGCTTAATAAAACTATCTACAATTGAATATTTTGAGTGTGTTATATTTTTTTATATTTCATATAAATGAAATGGGAGTGTCTGGAGAAAAGATGATTACATTTTGTGCATGCAGAGTGCTTACAGATTGCCATCATTCTGGCATCATTCTGGGGTCTGGCTCTGGTTGGAGGTTATGTTTGTGAGGAGAATGCTACAAACAGCATACATCTGCCCAAACAGAAATATGTAGGTAGGGAAAAAGGAGAAAGAATGGACTTTCATAGGGAGTATGTCATTCTCTATCCACGTACACACCACCTCATCTATGCCCATAGCCCTCAGCTTGTGTAGCAAGCGTTTGTGTTTGTGTGGTCACAGTTGGGGAAATTCCCTTGAGAAATTTTGTATCATCATGTTGCAAAAACTATCCTCAGTAGATATGTAGGACCACATTCCATCCAGGATAGTGGCCCTCTTGGCCTTGATTAGTGCCTCAGAAGCACAATTTGAGTACTTGGTGATCTTTGGGCATTCATGAGAATTAATGAAAAAAGAAAAGCGATATTAACATTTGAGAAATAACAGCCAGGGTGGCAGACAACTACCTGCTTCAGTTGTCTGACATCCTGCTTATGCTACCTAATTAAAGTTCAACTAAAGTCTAAAATGTTTTAAAATTTTGAACACTTGTCAGATTTTTATTGCCAACATTCAACATCCTGTCCCACAATATCGCCCGAAATCAGTGTAGTAGGGTGCACAGCCAAAGGTGGCACCCTATAACTTTAAAGCAGAAATAGGCAGCACTCCTTAAACAACATGTTAGAAAGCAGATGTGTTAGTAGCATATATTTGCTGCAAATTATGTGGAAGTCACACTGCCCCATCAAAGCTCCTTTGTATAGTGCTGTTTCTAATCTAACAAAGCTTCCAACCTGGGACATACACAGCAATAAATAGATTAAAGTGACATTTAAGTCAAAAATGTTTTTCCCTCCCCCCAATGTTAATATCAGCACGTACCTTTAATGATGTTTCTTAATCCGATCTTCTTCTTCTTTCTTGTCCTTTTCATCTGTCCCTCTAGCGCTGCGGCAGGTCTCCGATCCAGCACTGACTCCCCTGAGCATGCTGGCACTTCCTGTCCCACGGTGTTTGCATGCGGGTGCATGTGTCCATAGACTTACCTTGTGTCTCTCCTCGCATCCTGGCCAAAAATGTGATCTGCGCATGCGCCCGCCCCAAGATGCTTTGCGGCCGGCCGAGAATTTTCAAATTTTCGGACGGGAACGCGCAAGGAAGACACAGGTAAGTATTAACCCTTTTGAAAGGGTTTTTTTTTTTACACTTTTTGTATATATCGACTGCTTGCTAGCAGTCGATATATGCACAAAAAGCTGTGACTGTAATTATCCTTTAAAGTCAGGTATGCCTGTAGGTACCCAATTCCTCCTTAAGGGTGAAGAAACACACTAAAAGCCCAGCACAGCATACTGGTAGCCAAAGACCTCCAGTGTGTCTCAGCAATTAATAACTATTTTTTTTTAGAGCAAGGTGTACATTTCCAGCACACTTACCAGCCAATCAACAAATGTTGGAAGCTTTGTTCGCTTAGGGACCACACTATACAGAGGGACCTTGAAGGGCAGTGTGGCTTCCACATAGATTTGGTACAGATATATGGTACTAAAACATCTGCTCTTAATACATACAGGGTTAATAACCCTCATAGTGTTTAAGGATTGCTGGTTATTTCTGCTTTGGATTTTTATTGCTGTCTGTGTGCTTGTTAAGAATACTCACCTTATCTATTTGTCCTGGTGACCATTATAACTGAAAATGAAAGGACATCCCAAATTTTGGGCTGCCAATTTCC
>NW_017306863.1:646960-669391 GCF_000935625.1 Nanorana parkeri | reverse complement strand
GGGTTAAAACCCTCTCTTACTCTATTTAAACCTAAAAAAAGGTTTTGGCTTCAGCTTTACTTTAAGTAAAGTTCAAGTTGCATGCAGTTCCTGTGCATATGCCTCAAGTTTGTCATCATAAAACTAAAAATCCGTACCAGGCATCTATTTAAGAGGAGAGCAATTGAAAGCGCAATGACCATTGCCCGCTCACATACTCTCCAACCACTGTGCTATATGTCTAACTATTGTCTCCGAAATATGGCTTTGTAATTCTTATTTCTTCATAGATATAGTTGAAATTTTATTAACCCCCATAGTATGTCACTGGCAGCGGGCCCACTTAAACAGACTCTTGGCGGATTTTGTAAAGCCGACTGCCGGCTTTACAATAGAAGCAATTCTGGCGACTTCTGGTCCCATAGCTCATAAAACCCAGCAATTAGCTATTGAAGTGCAATCTGCACTTCAATAGCTTATTTAGAGTGTAAAGGTAATACTAGGTGATACAGTATCACCTTAAAGAGTACCTGCCACTGCCAATATGCTATCACATGGGGGGGGGGGGCTTCTAAGCCCCCCCACCCCTATGTGATAGCAATTAAAACAAAGTTAAAAAAATAAAAACAACAGTTTTAAAAAAATATGCGTATCTCAAAATTGATGATCTGTAGGGGCCTTTAAAGTGTTGTCTATCAACTTTTTGGGATAGGGAAACTTGTCGCAGTTTCCCAGACACCATTTTTAACCTGGGCATGTTGGGTATCTATTTACTCATTGTAACCTCATCGTTTATATTTTGTAAGATAAATGGGTATTTTATTGTATTTTTTCTTGCACTATATTTAAATTTTAACAAAAAATTCTATACAATTAATTTCAGTACAGCGTTGCATAGCAGAATAAAGTCAAAGTACTACAGCGCTGAATACTGAAAAATGGCCTTGATAGGAAGGGGGTGTAAACACTCCAGTCTTTAAGTGATTAATTCCATGCCAAGTCTTTAATGCTGTTAGCAAACTCAATAGTTAGATCTTTCCCCCACCCCTAGTCTTATTATACGTAATCATGCATTAATCTAATGGCTCAATAATACACCATTTTCTATATTCCCATCATTGTTATATTCCAATTACATCCACGATAATAAAGCTGAAGGGAATCATGTGGAAATTAGTAAACTTTTTTTGTGGCTAAATTGAAAAATGATCATGACATTGATCTTTTTTCATATAGCATTGCAGGGTGCGTGGTATAATGGAAACAATCTATTTATTTGAAATACATTTTTGATTAGGATGATAATTTTGACTGATTGAACAAAATAGCAAACATGACATATATACTTTCAAATGCAACAGCAAGTTCTTATGGACACAAAGAATCACTAGAGTGGGATTATCCTCAAGGCAACCTAAGGCCCCATTCCCACTACGCGGATTGCCGCGCGATTTCCGCCACAATATCTCGCATTTTTGCCGCACGATAGCGCGAGAAGTCGCCGGACAATGATTTTCAATGGAGCTGTCTTAATGTACAGCTCCATGTCTCCTGTCGCTCGTTGCGGTCGCAAGTCGCGCCTGCAGGACCCTTTTTTCGGCGGATGTCGCACAATTTTTTTTTTTTTAATGCAGCCCGACGGTGAAGGTCGCCGTCGCTGGATCGTCGCCCCGAAAGTCACGCTATCCCGGCCGCGCGGATCCGCTGCTAAAGGTATGTTGCTCAGTGTGAATGAGGCCTAAGCAGGAGCCTATGGCCCAGTGAAAGCACAGCTACAACCTCCATAGTTCTACAGTTAACCAGATGGATAGTACATTTGGCCATAGCTGTGCACCTGCCTGTCACTTTACCACAAGGGAGAATGCACTTGAAATTGGTGTCTGATGGTGGACTGTGCCATAGACAATGCAAATAGGGTGCCTTAATTTGTCTCTGATAAACAAAGAAAGGTTCTGCTACAAGCTGGACAGCAGGTTCCTGTTAAATAACATTTTTGAACATTTTTGAACATGTTACTTTTATTGTAGCAAACAGAAAAACATATAGTTATATAGGACACAAGCACTTGCTTTTATATATATATATATACATATACACACATATACACACACACACATATACATACACACATACACATACTGTATATGGCAAGTTCAGTTCACAGTTGACCCCTGGCTATCACAACCATACTGGGGTGTGAGAAAAGATCTCTCAACTAGAATCACAGGCAACAATAACGAACTGATTGCTTATTAAACCAGGCCTCACACCACTCAAAACTAAACAGTAATTAGGGTAAAGATCTAGGCTAACAGCTTCTGGTAAATCAAACTGTCATGATATTTTAATTATCAAAATAAGATATCAAGATAAGGTAAGATATTTTAGATATTGGCAAGATACTGAAAGGGTTGTCTTACTGCTAATTATTTTTAGACTGTAAATAATATATTGTAACTTAAATAAAAAATACATCTACTAGACATGTTTCACCTTTTGTTTTGAGTCTCCTTTTCTACAGTAAACATGTAATTGACCTATTTATTCTGAATGATAATATGTCCTTAGCATAGCTGTCCACTGATCCATGAATTATATTTTGTGAATACATTTATCAACACCTTAAAAGATAGTGGCTGCTATGTGCCCATGAAGAACAAGGAGAATATATTTTTTGCTGCTGACTTGTCTCATTTAGGTGCTGCTCCCACCAAGCTCTGTGGTATAGAGTCAGGTGTGTCCTCTTGCATTTGTTACCCAAATAGCTGTTACTTTTACCGCGGCTGATATGCTGCAGGCAGAAGCTTCAGACTACAATACTGCTGTAGGCAGCAGTTACAATAAAAAGGGCCCAGACTGCGGAGTCTTTTTTATTTGCTGCCTATACAAGTGCTTGTGTCCTTTTCTGATGATAACAAATGATAACACTTGAGCAGACATTGGTTATTCCAGTTGCCAGCTGGAGGGCAAAGGAACACTTTCAAGAATTAGCAACATGTTACTGAGAAACTGCACAGAGAGGGTGTTTTTTTGCAGCTGTAGTTATATATAGGTGTGTACACTAAGGCCCCATTCACACTGAGCGACATGGGTATTTTATCACGTTTTTTGGGCGAGACTTCATCGCTGCTACATTGGGCTGTAACCAATCAACAGCCATCTTGATGTGACATCATTCTTTCCTTACATTGTGCAGTGCAAAATTAGCGCGATATCACTCTACGAAGTTGCGTAATATCGCCAGTAATCCGCGCAAAAAAGGGTCATGTACGAGCGACAAGCTACAGCGACGAACTACAGGCGACATTGAGCTGTGAGATGTGAACAGCTCCATTGAAATGTATTGGACAAGGTACATAGAGCGATATCGCGTGGAAAAATGCATCAGTGCCACCCTATAGACAGAAGTGTAGATTCCCATATTGTCAAAATCATCTCCTGCAGAATAAAAGCATGCTTCAGCAAGCAAAAGAAGTATGTGTCGATAACACATTATAATTAATGACTAATGGGTTTAATAGCACTTTTAACCAAATAATAATGTACATTTAAAAAAAGTTATCTATTAAACATGCTTAATATGTGATACTAGAAGATGGTGTTGCTGATGCTGTTGTAAGGTACTGTGGTAGGTAGAGTCTAAAGTTGAGCGAGGCTGAGGTTAAGGCTAGGCAGTGTCAGGCAAGCAGAGTCAGCTACAGACTGGCAGTCAGAAACAAAATCAGGATTCAGGAGAGTAGTCGAGAAACAGCCTGAGGTCTAATATGAATAGGCAACGAGGTAAAAAGTTGGCATGCACAAGGTTAGTCGTAAACAGGCCAAAGTCACAAAGATAATCCAGCTGTAAACTCAGTTGCAGAACAGTCAGGAAACTAACCCAAATAAATGGGCACTGAGCACAGGAATTGCACAGCATTGAAAGGCTGGGTTGATTGCAGACTGACAGCAGCTGGTAAGCAGGTGGAGCTAGAGGGTCCAGAGGAAAGCTGCTAAGTAGAAACCTGCAGTGGAAAGTTGAGTCCTCCCGGTGGTTGAAAGGTAATGCTTCAGCACTTCTGCCTCAGAGACTCAGGTTCAATTCCCCACAGCTTTAAAACAGGTGCTGGGCATGCAGGTACCCGACAGCTGTATGTGAGAATAGTACTGTTCCATTACACTACACATAGCTTAAAGGCATCTACCAAGCATGTAATTGAAAGGATTGGTGTTTTTTCCATGTGACCCTTAGGGGGTGATTTAATAACCTAAACCCACGCACGCACCAGGTGCACGTGATTTTCACACAGCAAAACGTATTTATCAACCAAAAAGTCTCTAAAAGCATATTTCCACTAATGCCATATATGGAAAAATCATGCACATGATGCATATATAATGCTGCTTCACAGTTTAGACAAAAATGGTTAGCTCATGCATTTACATTCCTGCATTCATCAACGCAAGCAACACAACATAGAGCTAATTTACACAACATCACCTTAGAATTCAATGCTTGGCTTTGCACAACACACCTGCTGGGTGTGTACACACTACAAAGGTGTTTAGATTCCACCCATAGATCATGCTGGGAGGGAACACACTACAGAGGTGTATACATGTTCGTGGTGTGTTTATAAGGTTAGTAAATCAACCCCTTAAAGTCACATAAAGAGGAAGACTCTGTACCAACAGTATTTTTTCCATTTATTTTTGCATTGGCACATGTTCCTCACCACAGCACCCAGCTCTCCTTGCCCATTGTTTGATAATACCTTGCCTATTAGCCTGAAAAATAGCCAGATTTGATAGCCAGGATTCACCCCCATGGGCTTCAATAGGGTTTGGATCTATGTTTGCTACTTTCGGACTTTACGATGGGTTTAACAAATGGCCTGCTAATCAAACCTAGGCCAATTCGCTCATTCTTAGTACAGGCAGTATGTGGTGCATACAGTTCTAAGAGCATGGCCGCCCTCATTAATATGGGAGTGATGTATTCTATTTAAAATTGCTGACAGGCAGGTTTTTATGACAGAAGAGACTGTGTAGAGGTGCCCATACATGTTGCAATTATCGTTTCATTTCCGAACAAAATCAGCTTTTCGTACGATAATAGGCCAGTTGATGGGAAGTGAATGATCAGAATTGCTGTACAACTGACCAGATTTCGTCTATCGGGCAGGTTAGACATTTTTTTTCGAATCGTATGAAAAATCGATGGATTAGTGGCGTTTTCATACGAAATAAATCGCAACATGAACACTGCACGTGCCCAAACAAAAATCCATTCTGTCAATCGACAAAATTCAGTTAGTTAGTATTGCTAACGAATGATAATTGAAATCCACATTGGTCTTTGCTTGATAGGGCAGCTCTTGGTCAAATCGAACGACGGTTCGATGACCGGACGAAAAGTATTGTAGTATAGTTGTTAGGTGTATGGACACCTTAGTGTCTTCTGCCAAAAAAAAACAAAACTTCTACCTGACTGTCAGCAATTTTTTTTCTGTGCGCAGTTCAGTGCACAGGCTCGGTGATGCTGAAGGCCGTAAGAAGACTGAGTAAAGATGGAAGCCCCAGTGATGCAAGGGAGATCGGACAGATCAGTGCTGGAGAGGATCGCCTACAAGGTAAGTTGGCTATAATGTGCTAATATGTACGTACTAGCACATCATGACAAACACCTCCAGTAGGCTTTTTGTCCCCACATTACTTCCACTTTAATCAGGGAGTGTGGCTTCATGCAAGATGTGTGGCAGCTGCTGGTGTGGATAAAGGAGCGTTTCCTGCAGTTGCATTTTCAAATAAATATTTTTTTCCCTCTGGGTTCCAACAGTCTTCTCTAACTATATAGTAGGGCTGGTTTGGTATGGTCCGGGGATACCAGGGGGCTGGCCTTTTCCCTTCTCTTGCACTGCTCTACCTTTCTCCTTGTTTCCTTTTCCTTGTTCCCCTTTAGCGAGTGACTGGGTCTTCACCAGTAAAGACGTTCGGGCCATTTTTTAGAAAATGTCCTATGCACATACTAGTTTGTTTTGTGCTGCCATTTTTAATGCTTTGTTTTGTACCCATGTAGTTTGCAAAGTGCATTTTGTACAATTGTGCTGCGAGACAGACTGGTTTATCAGTGTCACACTTACTTAGATTACTAAGTTTTCTATATATATACAATTTTTGTGACATTCTTGATGCCTGCAACCTTTACATTTCTGTATCTACGATTGCTACTTTATATTCGAAAATCTAACACAAGCTTATTACACTAAAAAAAATGTCAAAAAATAAGTTCTTAGTAACAGCATTTTCCAAATGGATTTCCATCAGATAGAGGAATGAGATCAGTTTGCCTTCTACAATTTTTATTAGCACATGTTGTGTCGTGTCCCGTTCCGTGGGACATGCCGAGCCCCGGTCCGAGCTCCTGTGCGGCACATCCAGGCCGCGCAGGTGCAGACGCCAGAAGGCCCGGCGGGACCCGCCCCGCACGGCATGACGTCACCGCGCGGATATGGGCCGGTGACATCATCACGGTCACATTATTGACGCATCCTTGGCCTATATTAAGCACCTCAGGACGCTGATTCAGTGCTGAGTGATCTTCAGCCAGTGTTGGATGTCCCTGCCTTGTTTCTGTCCCTAAACCTAATTATACTGGCTAAACTGATTGAACTGGCTTCCTCCCTGACGCTCCCATTGATTAACCCCTTGTACCTTGCTGCCCGCCTGTTATTGACCCGGCTTGTCTCTGGATGCTCCCATTGGATTAACCCTTTGTACCTTGCTGCCCGCCTGTTATTGACCCGGCTTGTCTCTGGACGCTCCCATTGATTAACCCTTTCAAGCACGGCTGACTACTCTGCCAAATCTCCAATCACCATTGTGACCAGGGATCCGCATCCGGCACCCGTGCACCCCCTGCCTGAGCACACTGTTCTCAACCCCAGTGGCCATCAGACGGGGTTGCAAGGGAGGTCCTCATCATCACCTCGGGCCCACACCACGATCCTAACATGTTGCTTTCAGTTTAAAACTGTTAGTGACATCCCACTGCAATGCCTCTTTGGTTCTGGGTGTTATTATGTAATTAAAAGATCCTAAATCAGCAAACAAAAGAGTTTTTAAAATTCCTAAAAGGAGTCTATAGTATGCAACTTTTTAAATTCTCAGGTAAATTGGAAACCAATATTGTATATTTACCACTTATAGTTAGCAGATGGAGCTTTAACAAAAGTCTGTTTATAGCAGGTGAAGTCTTAAAGACAATTTTTAAGTGTAAAGAAGAAAGGGAGTGACATTTTAGATAAGAAGAATGCCAAATACTTAATTCCTTCTGTTTGCAGAACTACCTCCCATAAATCCACAAGAGTCTTATTAAACCCCCGGTAGGCCCATTAGTGGAATTGAATCCGTACATTGGAGGTTGGGGGAATAAAACATTTTTTTATCTACAACTTTAATAGAAAATACCTGGGGTATATCTTAGGGATAGCAAACACATCACCACTTGTTTAAAGAATGTACCATGTGAAAAAGGTCTTTTTTTTGCCAATGGGGATGTGGTTTCATTGCATACTAATTTTAAACACCAGGATGGACAGGAAGAATTAATCAGGCAGAGTCTATTCAAGTTTGCCATTTAAATGAATAATTTTTTGGTATGGGAACCACTTTTATTTACAAAAGAAAGGAGATGCCCCAAGTCTTGTTAATTTTTCTTGGCAAAATGGTAAAAAGAGTGTGGCTTTACTGATTTTTTATAGCCTGGTTTGGTTTTATGGAAGGGGACAAAGATTTGTTAAAATTATTTCTAAGATACATTACCATGAATGGCTAACAAATCGAATTTTCGGGGGCGTGTCCTGCTCATGGCGGAGTAAGAAGCAAACGCAGCGAGCTCCGTGGGTTTCATCCTTACACTCCACTTATACCGACTTATACCCCTCTAAGTTGGGTCACACAAGATGTCCAAACGCAGCAAAGAGGACAAGCAAGCCTCACAGCGGGGTACCCCTTCGATGCAGGAGTTTTTCACCTCGACCCGCACCAGGCCCCGAGGCCGAGACCAATTCTGGTAAATCAAACTGTCATGATATTTTAATTATCAAAATAAGATATCAAGATAAGGTAAGATATTTTAGATATTGGCAAGATACTGAAAGGGTTGTCTTACTGCTAATTATTTTTAGACTGTAAATAATATATTGTAACTTAAATAAAAAATACATCTACTAGACATGTTTCACCTTTTGTTTTGAGTCTCCTTTTCTACAGTAAACATGTAATTGACCTATTTATTCTGAATGATAATATGTCCTTAGCATAGCTGTCCACTGATCCATGAATTATATTTTGTGAATACATTTATCAACACCTTAAAAGATAGTGGCTGCTATGTGCCCATGAAGAACAAGGAGAATATATTTTTTGCTGCTGACTTGTCTCATTTAGGTGCTGCTCCCACCAAGCTCTGTGGTATAGAGTCAGGTGTGTCCTCTTGCATTTGTTACCCAAATAGCTGTTACTTTTACCGCGGCTGATATGCTGCAGGCAGAAGCTTCAGACTACAATACTGCTGTAGGCAGCAGTTACAATAAAAAGGGCCCAGACTGCGGAGTCTTTTTTATTTGCTGCCTATACAAGTGCTTGTGTCCTTTTCTGATGATAACAAATGATAACACTTGAGCAGACATTGGTTATTCCAGTTGCCAGCTGGAGGGCAAAGGAACACTTTCAAGAATTAGCAACATGTTACTGAGAAACTGCACAGAGAGGGTGTTTTTTTGCAGCTGTAGTTATATATAGGTGTGTACACTAAGGCCCCATTCACACTGAGCGACATGGGTATTTTATCACGTTTTTTGGGCGAGACTTCATCGCTGCTACATTGGGCTGTAACCAATCAACAGCCATCTTGATGTGACATCATTCTTTCCTTACATTGTGCAGTGCAAAATTAGCGCGATATCACTCTACGAAGTTGCGTAATATCGCCAGTAATCCGCGCAAAAAAGGGTCATGTACGAGCGACAAGCTACAGCGACGAACTACAGGCGACATTGAGCTGTGAGATGTGAACAGCTCCATTGAAATGTATTGGACAAGGTACATAGAGCGATATCGCGTGGAAAAATGCATCAGTGCCACCCTATAGACAGAAGTGTAGATTCCCATATTGTCAAAATCATCTCCTGCAGAATAAAAGCATGCTTCAGCAAGCAAAAGAAGTATGTGTCGATAACACATTATAATTAATGACTAATGGGTTTAATAGCACTTTTAACCAAATAATAATGTACATTTAAAAAAAGTTATCTATTAAACATGCTTAATATGTGATACTAGAAGATGGTGTTGCTGATGCTGTTGTAAGGTACTGTGGTAGGTAGAGTCTAAAGTTGAGCGAGGCTGAGGTTAAGGCTAGGCAGTGTCAGGCAAGCAGAGTCAGCTACAGACTGGCAGTCAGAAACAAAATCAGGATTCAGGAGAGTAGTCGAGAAACAGCCTGAGGTCTAATATGAATAGGCAACGAGGTAAAAAGTTGGCATGCACAAGGTTAGTCGTAAACAGGCCAAAGTCACAAAGATAATCCAGCTGTAAACTCAGTTGCAGAACAGTCAGGAAACTAACCCAAATAAATGGGCACTGAGCACAGGAATTGCACAGCATTGAAAGGCTGGGTTGATTGCAGACTGACAGCAGCTGGTAAGCAGGTGGAGCTAGAGGGTCCAGAGGAAAGCTGCTAAGTAGAAACCTGCAGTGGAAAGTTGAGTCCTCCCGGTGGTTGAAAGGTAATGCTTCAGCACTTCTGCCTCAGAGACTCAGGTTCAATTCCCCACAGCTTTAAAACAGGTGCTGGGCATGCAGGTACCCGACAGCTGTATGTGAGAATAGTACTGTTCCATTACACTACACATAGCTTAAAGGCATCTACCAAGCATGTAATTGAAAGGATTGGTGTTTTTTCCATGTGACCCTTAGGGGGTGATTTAATAACCTAAACCCACGCACGCACCAGGTGCACGTGATTTTCACACAGCAAAACGTATTTATCAACCAAAAAGTCTCTAAAAGCATATTTCCACTAATGCCATATATGGAAAAATCATGCACATGATGCATATATAATGCTGCTTCACAGTTTAGACAAAAATGGTTAGCTCATGCATTTACATTCCTGCATTCATCAACGCAAGCAACACAACATAGAGCTAATTTACACAACATCACCTTAGAATTTAATGCTTGGCTTTGCACAACACACCTGCTGGGTGTGTACACACTACAAAGGTGTTTAGATTCCACCCATAGATCATGCTGGGAGGGAACACACTACAGAGGTGTATACATGTTCGTGGTGTGTTTATAAGGTTAGTAAATCAACCCCTTAAAGTCACATAAAGAGGAAGACTCTGTACCAACAGTATTTTTTCCATTTATTTTTGCATTGGCACATGTTCCTCACCACAGCACCCAGCTCTCCTTGCCCATTGTTTGATAATACCTTGCCTATTAGCCTGAAAAATAGCCAGATTTGATAGCCAGGATTCACCCCCATGGGCTTCAATAGGGTTTGGATCTATGTTTGCTACTTTCGGACTTTACGATGGGTTTAACAAATGGCCTGCTAATCAAACCTAGGCCAATTCGCTCATTCTTAGTACAGGCAGTATGTGGTGCATACAGTTCTAAGAGCATGGCCGCCCTCATTAATATGGGAGTGATGTATTCTATTTAAAATTGCTGACAGGCAGGTTTTTATGACAGAAGAGACTGTGTAGAGGTGCCCATACATGTTGCAATTATCGTTTCATTTCCGAACAAAATCAGCTTTTCGTACGATAATAGGCCAGTTGATGGGAAGTGAATGATCAGAATTGCTGTACAACTGACCAGATTTCGTCTATCGGGCAGGTTAGACATTTTTTTTCGAATCGTATGAAAAATCGATGGATTAGTGGCGTTTTCATACGAAATAAATCGCAACATGAACACTGCACGTGCCCAAACAAAAATCCATTCTGTCAATCGACAAAATTCAGTTAGTTAGTATTGCTAACGAATGATAATTGAAATCCACATTGGTCTTTGCTTGATAGGGCAGCTCTTGGTCAAATCGAACGACGGTTCGATGACCGGACGAAAAGTATTGTAGTATAGTTGTTAGGTGTATGGACACCTTAGTGTCTTCTGCCAAAAAAAAACAAAACTTCTACCTGACTGTCAGCAATTTTTTTTCTGTGCGCAGTTCAGTGCACAGGCTCGGTGATGCTGAAGGCCGTAAGAAGACTGAGTAAAGATGGAAGCCCCAGTGATGCAAGGGAGATCGGACAGATCAGTGCTGGAGAGGATCGCCTACAAGGTAAGTTGGCTATAATGTGCTAATATGTACGTACTAGCACATCATGACAAACACCTCCAGTAGGCTTTTTGTCCCCACATTACTTCCACTTTAATCAGGGAGTGTGGCTTCATGCAAGATGTGTGGCAGCTGCTGGTGTGGATAAAGGAGCGTTTCCTGCAGTTGCATTTTCAAATAAATATTTTTTTCCCTCTGGGTTCCAACAGTCTTCTCTAACTATATAGTAGGGCTGGTTTGGTATGGTCCGGGGATACCAGGGGGCTGGCCTTTTCCCTTCTCTTGCACTGCTCTACCTTTCTCCTTGTTTCCTTTTCCTTGTTCCCCTTTAGCGAGTGACTGGGTCTTCACCAGTAAAGACGTTCGGGCCATTTTTTAGAAAATGTCCTATGCACATACTAGTTTGTTTTGTGCTGCCATTTTTAATGCTTTGTTTTGTACCCATGTAGTTTGCAAAGTGCATTTTGTACAATTGTGCTGCGAGACAGACTGGTTTATCAGTGTCACACTTACTTAGATTACTAAGTTTTCTATATATATACAATTTTTGTGACATTCTTGATGCCTGCAACCTTTACATTTCTGTATCTACGATTGCTACTTTATATTCGAAAATCTAACACAAGCTTATTACACTAAAAAAAATGTCAAAAAATAAGTTCTTAGTAACAGCATTTTCCAAATGGATTTCCATCAGATAGAGGAATGAGATCAGTTTGCCTTCTACAATTTTTATTAGCACATGTTGTGTCGTGTCCCGTTCCGTGGGACATGCCGAGCCCCGGTCCGAGCTCCTGTGCGGCACATCCAGGCCGCGCAGGTGCAGACGCCAGAAGGCCCGGCGGGACCCGCCCCGCACGGCATGACGTCACCGCGCGGATATGGGCCGGTGACATCATCACGGTCACATTATTGACGCATCCTTGGCCTATATTAAGCACCTCAGGACGCTGATTCAGTGCTGAGTGATCTTCAGCCAGTGTTGGATGTCCCTGCCTTGTTTCTGTCCCTAAACCTAATTATACTGGCTAAACTGATTGAACTGGCTTCCTCCCTGACGCTCCCATTGATTAACCCCTTGTACCTTGCTGCCCGCCTGTTATTGACCCGGCTTGTCTCTGGATGCTCCCATTGGATTAACCCTTTGTACCTTGCTGCCCGCCTGTTATTGACCCGGCTTGTCTCTGGACGCTCCCATTGATTAACCCTTTCAAGCACGGCTGACTACTCTGCCAAATCTCCAATCACCATTGTGACCAGGGATCCGCATCCGGCACCCGTGCACCCCCTGCCTGAGCACACTGTTCTCAACCCCAGTGGCCATCAGACGGGGTTGCAAGGGAGGTCCTCATCATCACCTCGGGCCCACACCACGATCCTAACATGTTGCTTTCAGTTTAAAACTGTTAGTGACATCCCACTGCAATGCCTCTTTGGTTCTGGGTGTTATTATGTAATTAAAAGATCCTAAATCAGCAAACAAAAGAGTTTTTAAAATTCCTAAAAGGAGTCTATAGTATGCAACTTTTTAAATTCTCAGGTAAATTGGAAACCAATATTGTATATTTACCACTTATAGTTAGCAGATGGAGCTTTAACAAAAGTCTGTTTATAGCAGGTGAAGTCTTAAAGACAATTTTTAAGTGTAAAGAAGAAAGGGAGTGACATTTTAGATAAGAAGAATGCCAAATACTTAATTCCTTCTGTTTGCAGAACTACCTCCCATAAATCCACAAGAGTCTTATTAAACCCCCGGTAGGCCCATTAGTGGAATTGAATCCGTACATTGGAGGTTGGGGGAATAAAACATTTTTTTATCTACAACTTTAATAGAAAATACCTGGGGTATATCTTAGGGATAGCAAACACATCACCACTTGTTTAAAGAATGTACCATGTGAAAAAGGTCTTTTTTTTGCCAATGGGGATGTGGTTTCATTGCATACTAATTTTAAACACCAGGATGGACAGGAAGAATTAATCAGGCAGAGTCTATTCAAGTTTGCCATTTAAATGAATAATTTTTTGGTATGGGAACCACTTTTATTTACAAAAGAAAGGAGATGCCCCAAGTCTTGTTAATTTTTCTTGGCAAAATGGTAAAAAGAGTGTGGCTTTACTGATTTTTTATAGCCTGGTTTGGTTTTATGGAAGGGGACAAAGATTTGTTAAAATTATTTCTAAGATACATTACCATGAATGGCTAACAAATCGAATTTTGGGGGGCGTGTCCTGCTCATGGCGGAGTAAGAAGCAAACGCAGCGAGCTCCGTGGGTTTCATCCTTACACTCCACTTATACCGACTTATACCCCTCTAAGTTGGGTCACACAAGATGTCCAAACGCAGCAAAGAGGACAAGCAAGCCTCACAGCGGGGTACCCCCTCGATGCAGGAGTTTTTCACCTCGACCCGCACCAGGCCCCGAGGCCGAGACCAATCCATCATGGCGTCCGAGCCCCGTCTCCTGCGCACACCTAGAGGCAATGCCCGGTCTCGCTCCCCCACACCGAATGAACTCCGTTCCGGAACACACTCACCCCAGATATACGACTCCGACTCCACGGACGCGGACTCTTACACTTCTCGCAAGCAACCGTCTGACGTCCCGCAGGAGTTCCGGGCCTTGCTAAACTACCTACCCACCAAGGAAGATTTTGCGGCCCTGGTCACCAGAGTGGAGGCGGCTCTTCAGCGGGACATATCTAAGATGCGACAGGAGATCCAGACGGTATCGACGGAGGTATCCGCGGTGACCACCACGTGTGCGGCCCTGGAAAACAGGGTTCTGGCCTTGGAGCACGCTCATCCGGAGACGTCACCGCACATTGCGGCCCTCCAACTGCGAATGGAGGACCGCAACCGTCGGCAGAATGTGCAAATACGGGGCCTGCCGGAGGCTACAAACCCGGCGGACCTTCGTTCCACGGTGCAGGCCATATTTGGTCTAGAGACTATTCCTACCACTCCACAGTCCATGACACCTATATCCGTATCGACTTTTTTCTGATACACCACATTAACCTTTCCAGGATCTCCCGATCGGACATAGGTAACATCACATATTCTGACCACGCTCCCGTCCTCCTGACACTGGATAGTTCGGGGCACCTCCTCCAGATTCTCGGCCTCCTGGTACTATTGGATAGAATTTACCACCTCTGCAGAATACCGCATGATCATGGATTCCTAAATCCTGGCAGTGACGAGCGGAGATCAACAATTTCTTCCTCCCTTCAATCCTCTCACCCACTCCCCCCCCCCCTACCTATCCTTCCCCCCCTATTCTATACTCCACTATCCTCCCCCTTCCCTACTTCGCCATTGGCATCACTAGCACTACCCCGTGATTACTTTCTCCCCACGGACCTCAAGGAGGGCCATCAGGCCCCGTAGGGCCCGGCCTAACTAAACTCCCAAACCCCCAGGACTCCCTCCAACGGCAAGACAGGTCCACGTGGACACACTCACAACCTGGGAGGTGTTCCCTACCTATTCCTTCATACTGTGGTCTCCGTGAGAGGGTACCCCCCATTCATATAGGTTCCATGGACAATGGTAGGGTTCCCCTGGTTTACCTACACCCTAAATGCTTTGTGTTTGCTGATGTCATGTTGTTTAAATGTTATTTGCATTTTCGTTTTCCTGTCGTGCCCGGACCTGCGAGTCCACCTGGGCACAACTTCCCTGTTATCTTTACTGAAATTCTGAAATAACTTGAAATAAAGAATTTATAAAAAAACAAATTGAATTTTCTATCCAGAAAATGATATTCCCTTTGTATATTCATTTTTAAATAAGAGGTGAGAGGGTATTTGTACTAAACATTTTAAAAAAAAAAGAACAGATAGCAGTGGATTTATTTATATGCATAGCTGCCACCATCCACAGTGGATTTCAGACATGCATAAGGGACAGTTGGTCCCACACAAATTAACCTATCTAAGCTGCAACCACCCACAACTTACAGGCTTGTGGGCAACCCTTTTTCCAAACACTCCTAGTCCGTACACTCCACACTCAGGCAGACTGGCACACAGGACTCGTGGACCACGCACACTGTTTTCACTAGCAGTTACGGGTTAGGTTAGCTAAACCAGGCACAATGACCTTGAGTTAGTACCTCCACTAACAACCTCCTGCACTACTGCTGGTCACCAATGGAGAGAGACTCATCCAACTCAAGCCGGCTGGACACACACACAGCAGATGCCTAATCTCACATTCAATTTAGTGTACTCTAATGGTTGCGTGGCAGCCTATGTGGTTTCCTCATGCCCACTAATATTCCCCAAGATATCCTCTTAGCTAGAATCTTGGGGCACCCACTGCTTCCACTGCCCACACACACACACACATGCACACATCAGACACACACATCCCTGCCTGGAAAGGACTTACAACCAAGCTTCTAGGCACTGACAATACAGATAATCAACTATACACATACAATATACACACAACGGTCTCTTCAGATTCATGCGTTCTTTAGAGCAATCAAAAACCAGCTTATTATTTTTGTATATAATATCCCTAGATAGGCAGTGCATAGAAAAAGGTAGTTACAAAAAGTTACAAAAATAGAAGTTACAAAATGAGATGTTACAAGATGAGACATATACACATACAAGCAAACAGTATGAAAATAAAACGGGATAAAACGTAACCCCTTCATGACTGAGCTTGTTTTTGGTTTCTGTTCGTAAATGACTGACACACTTTTGACATTTTTGCTGTGTGATTCTTCCACGTCAGTAATATACTTTCTTACAAAGTGCACCCACACATATTATATATTGTTTTTTAGAGGACAGATAGGGCTATATATTTATATCACATATGTGTGTCTAACGCCTCACTTAGGACAAATACAAATTAAAAAAAGAGGAAAAAACGTAAAAAAAAACTTTTTTTCCCAGTTTTGATTTGTAGTATTTTTTTTTAACAAAACCAGCACAGCTTAAAAAAAATGCAATACATACATTCATTTATTTGTCCCTTATTTTTAATTTTTTTACACTTTTCACTATTTTTTTTTATTTATTTACACTTTTCACTTTTTTTATACTGACAAATTTTATTTATTTAATTATATCAGGCAGTCATTGTGAATTAATCTCACTATTACTGCTTGATAAATTAATACATTTTTTTTATTATCAGGCTGCTTCAAACTTCAGAACAGCCGATAATAAGTTAGTGACACTGATCCTGCAGCAGTTCAGGATTCAGCTGTCAGTGAATGTTTCAGAAAACTTAAACATTCTACTTTCAAGAATAGATACATTATGTGTCTAATACATAACATTTTGTATCTATTCTTGAAAGTCAAAAGATAAAAAAAAAAAAAGCCAGTATAGCTTGAGAGAGATATCTCTCGATCTATACGAGCTGTCAGAATGCCGGCAAAAGCCGACATGTGTGTCCGCTTTGCTGTGACTCTCAGACACCCGATATTAAGGTATCGGGTGTCTGAAAAAGGTTAACCCTTTCAGTAATGGATCTCTAGATAGTTAGACATCCATTACTGAAAGGTAACCGCTGATTCTCAGCGGTTAGCAGCCTTCTAGTGCAGCAAATAACTCGTCACATACAGTGTACGTGACGAGTCATTTGATCCCTTTGTGGCTGGACGTACAGTGTACGTCTCCCGTCACTAAGGGGTTAATAAGCAATTTACCAAATTAATAAATAGATTTGAGGAGAAGGGCTATAGAGAATTTAAGGATTCAAGTAAGGAATATATGAGGGAAGATATACTGCAAGTAGGAAAGGGAAATAATATTAACAATTTTGTTAATGAGTTTGATTGTATCAATGATTTTTATGTACAGTATAAAGATATAGAAAAGACATTGGCCCATTTTACAGAAGTACAAAGTGTTAGGATCAATAATACCTAACATACTTGGTTTGTATACCCCAGGCACCAGTGTTGAGAATAGGATAGTCTGCAGTGTCCTTGACCCGCTCACCAAAGGACATTAACGAAAATTCGTATTTCGTACGAATCCGAATCCGAATTGAGTTCAGTTACGAATTACGAAATACGAAATAACGGATATTCAGAAACGAAACAGAACAAATTTTTTGACGGCGCACAAGTCTACAGCACAGTCTCCATCAACAATCCATATATTAGTTTGGAGAAGGGAGAAGGCAAGAAGGAGGGAGGAATGGAGAGCAGGAAGCAGTGGAATGTTTTGCCCTGCTGTGCCTGTGTGTTTGTGGAGACACACACAGCTTACTAGCACACACAAGTGTGGCTCCATAGGACTCTGCAAGGGAAAGAAGCCATCCTAAAACAGGATATTAAAGCCAGGGCTCAGGAGACCAGCTGGTGTTGCAGAAAGTTATGTCTCTTAAACATCAAAGAGCAGTGTCAATTTTAAGTGAATAAATCAGCATTTTAAATAGCTTTAAAAACCTTTTTGGCTTTAATATGGACTTACTGTGAGTGGTTTGGTTAGTGTTGTGCTCTATGTAAATACAGTTGTTTTTAATTTGTACTTGACATAAGTGTCTGCATGCAATCATGTTCAGTTATTATTATTCAGACATTTGAAATACTTCTTTACAGCTTTCTGTGATTCTTAACACACATACACATCAATACACATTTAATTGCATTTCATTAGCTCTTGGCCTAGTGATATACCAGTATAGATAGATACATATAGTTTAATCAGCATTTTAACAAGTGTTGATTACTGAATACTGTGCACATTGTGAGGTGTTATGCAAACACATATGGAAACTCTTCTATAAATAAAAGTGTAGAACGCATTCTTTCTTACAGAAAATATATTACAATCCATCTACATATAAACATCTTGAATTGCAGACGCTAGCTAAGCCAAGACCCTAAGACTTGGCCTTTCATTCTGTTTTAAATGGCCGTTAGCAAACAATCCAAGTATTTAAAGTGACCTTTGCAATTCCTTTTGCTATCCCGTCTAACAGTACTGTGCATAGAGATTGTAGTGAGCTCTTATTGACTCCTCTCTCCAGTCAACACTTTCTGACACTAAAACACAGAAGGAACATAGAAGGCTGACAGCAGAAAAAGACCATAAGGTCCATCAAGTCTAGACCAAAATAATACCTTCTATTGTTACTGGTCATGGCTGTGTTCTTGAGCTCAGCTTCAAACTAAATACACTGTCCTCTTGAACCTTATTCTTAGCGTTTAACAAGATTTTAAAACCTTTAAATCCCCAGATAGCAGCCCTGAAAAATTGTGTAAAATACAACTTAAACTTCAGAAGTAACCATCTGCCTGGATATAATCAACATCCTGCCCCAGACTGTTGTCCAAAATCAGTGTAGTAGGGTGCGCGGCCAACGCTGGCACCACACAAATCTAAAGCTGAAATAACCAGATTTGGGGCACATACCCATGAAATGAATGGAACTTGAACTGTACTTACGGTAGAACTGAAAGCTTTTTTTAGTTTTGGATAGAGTAAGGGAGGAACCCCTTTAGCCCGTCAGTTTTATTGTCATCTATGTCCGATTGGGGAGAATTCCTTTTTCTTCCAGCACAACCTCAACAGGAAGTGAGAGAAAATTCCTCCAAAGTGAGGAAAATCCCTGGTGGTCAGCCGGGTCACCGCAACTGGTGCCCCCATTGGAAGATTTTTCTTCTATGCCTGGTCTAGTGGCAACCCACAATTTGGGATGTCCTTTCATTTTCAGTTATGACGGTCACCAGGACATATAGGTAAGGTGAATGTCCCTGAGTGCTCATTCACACTGGAATTGACCGGCACGTACAGCTTTATGCTGCGTGCAGGGCCGTATTTGGCAGCTCACGGGAAGACAGGTGCTGCGTGTAATTAGGTTGCATCCCCTGTCCTTCTCTATGGGACTGCGTGGCCGTACGCCCCCCCTACGCTCACCTCAAGTGCAGGTCCCTATGGGTGTGTGTTTCCTGGTTTAGATGCGGGGGCTGGAAGTCATGGAGGGCTTTTTAGGCAATTATAGGACCTTCACAGACACTAAAAATTGTGTAAAAATATCATATTTGATTAAAGACAATTAAAAATACAAAACATAAAAACACACAGTATATGCATATTGGTGCTCAGCCTAAACTTGGCAAGCATACACATCGTGTACTCATATACAGAGATGATGACAAGTTATGATCAGTGAGACCTTAGTTGGAGTCAATGGACGGGTACTGTTGTAGAAAATCCTTTACGTGTTTCCTTACAGCCGTGGCTTCATCAGGAGGAACATGTGACTATAAGGTAACAAAGTACCATTAGAAAATCATAATTCCATTACAAAAACATGGTGATTTTGTGTATAAAAGTACAATATCTTACTGTGGGTGATTGTAACCATATATGTATATAGCAGCAGCTATTCTCCCATTGGAGTGAGCAAAAAAGGACTGCAGACGCTTCAATAGTCACAACCTTGGTTCACTTTAGGGGGCCGTAGGAGAAAACCGAGCAACAAAGAGAGATCTGTAATGGAGATGATGCAATAGCAAAATATTAAAAAAATAATTTAAAAAAAACCATAGAAGAAAAGAAGCACTTAATCCTTGTAGGGCGGGGTAGCACTACAGCAAGGGTTAAGAATAGTTTTTTTTCCCAGAGTTCTTTACCTTTTCCTATTCTTTCCTTTCCACTTTGCCTTCTCTCTCGTTCTCTTTTCATTGCATTGCCTTCCATTTTAGTCCCCTTTCCCTTACCTACAAATGCAATATTTGTTTTTACTTTTATTTTTTAAAAAAGATCCACATATCCCTTTATAATAGTACAAGAGGGATGCAACTTCGGATACTAAAGCATCATACTCTTAGATACTTTGGCACCTACTGGGCTGTCATGCAGAATTAACAATCTGATTCATCCTTTATTATTATCACTTTTGAATGGGTAATCTGCTTTTAAAATAATTCATATGCCAGTATGATTTTCTCTTTACTAGAACTAGTTTGGACTAGCCCATAAAGTCTTTGTTTACACTGACACTTTTGCTTAGCTTGAACTAAGCTCTGCTTGTGTCATTTTTAATGACCCACAGGCCATGTAGACAGAAATGTCAATGTGGGGTGCCCAGTGTGCATTTCTAATGCCTGCCAAATACTGCCCGATGGACACAGCACCAGAAAGAAATTGTTTAATTAATGACATGACTATAAACTATCCCAATTTCAGTTAAAGTTTTAAAAGAAGAAAGCACAAGCATCGCTTGTGTATTGTTCAGTGATCACGTGCTGTAATAAAAAGTGCAAATATGAAAAAGAACGCAAGAAAAAAATAGATTATACAGTATCAGGTCAGCTGTAACGTAGTGGGGAAGCCCACTTGCTTGAACAAGATAAACCAAGCGATTTTATGAAAGAGCCTGTTTAATTCCCAGATCCTCACTCCAATCTCTCTGTATTTTGTACCATGCTAATCAGAATCCCCCCGTGGCTGATTTATTATGCACTCAACTAAGCAATAAAATGATGCTGTCTTGCCAGCCTGTTTCACAAGGCCTCAGAATGCTGGTTTGGATGTAATTTAGAGGTGCCAGTAAGAAGAACAGGGTTAAACGCTTGCACTAAATTTAGGAGACAGCAGGGCTTAATAGATCTACATCCTTCCAATAACCCAGTAGACATTTCTATTACAGGCTCCGTGCATAATGTACTTGAAAGGAAAAGTTCACCAAATTTACTACTCCATTAAATGATGCTGTTATGCAGTTTGCAGGAGCATCAAGAGGAGCTTAGCTGCTGAAAATGTTCATTTGTTCACATAATGTCTTGTCTCTTATTCTTGGCATTTGATAAATCTTAAAGTTGGACATTTCACCATTCACTGCTGAAAGCCAACAGCTGTGTTTTCCTTATATTACATAGAGTCTTGAAATGCCATATCATTAAGTTAGGCTGGCCTCTCTTCACTAAACTGTTTTAATATAAACCATAAGCATTAAGGGACTGATTTACTAAAATGTGTAGTAAGGGGAAGTAAAATGAAACGAGTCTCTGTACTCTTCAAATAATAAATAACATGTAATGAAAAAGTTATTTTTTTCACATCCCCTGCACATGAGCTCTTATGCACACCGATGCATGTTTAATTCACTTTGCTTTACTTCACACTTAGTAAATCGAGCCCTAAATGTCAAATTAATTGTTATCACTTAATTCCTTGTGTGATCTTTCTGCTTAACTCCTGAAAAACAGAAAAGTTTCCAGCATAACAATTGTTGGAAAAACTACACTTGTGCATCATTAGTGTAATAATTTATCTTTTTTTTGCCATGTTAGTATCTAAATAATGAACCTTTTTTGCCCTAGGCTAAATACCAAAGTTAGGTGTTAACCTTGCTTTAGCTTTGTTTTAACGCTTCAGATCTGGCATTGTGGATGTGTTATTGCAGCACACTCGTAGATGTTGGCTTTGGTAAGTATGTGAGTACAGTTCCTACCTGAATCTAGAGAAACCCTGGAAATCCTGTGACACAATGAGACACACAATGGTTAATAATGTGCAACTCTATTCAGCGGTGGCTGTGCACTGAAAAAGGAGAATTTTCAGTTCAATTATCAAAATGGTATTAGAATATTGGGATTAGAACATGAACAAATGTGATATTGCTCCTTAATTTTCCCTATCTAGCTAATTTAACTATAATATGAGTTCCAAATTGTCTGTTGCTGTGCTCAGAGATCTGTGCTGGGTCCCTGAACAACTATGCAGTAAACAAATTCCTTCTCAGAGCAACAACCAATGTACTGTCTAAGATACTACACACTGTAAAGTAGAGCAAGTTGTGGTCTCTTTAAGATGATCCACCTTGAAGAAAGTCTGTTCTCAGAGAGTTTAAAAGAGAACCATGGGGTACACCTTTTTTTGCATGTATAGTTTCCTAAGGATACAGGAGTACATTTTGCCATGTACTCCTGTAATCAACAATCCACCATAAGCTTGCGATTCAATGTAATAAACTGTGGGCTATATATTTAGTTAGTCCGAAAAGAAAGGTATAATTGCACACTGCAGTACGTTTTTTTTTTACATCTTGTCTACTGGACTAATACGGCTTACCCATATATATATATATATATATATATATATATATCTATATATATATACACTATAT
>NW_017306863.1:644266-646372 GCF_000935625.1 Nanorana parkeri | reverse complement strand
GACACAGCAGATGAGTTCGGTAGTGGGGCTTGTGCCACAGTAAATGGGTTGATTATTTATATCATTTTATACTTCCATATATCTTAATTTGTTATATATATATATTACAGGGCTTGAAAAATGTTAGGGGGTCTCACCAGTCAGTCAAAAATCTCACCAGTCAGCATGACCGGATTATAGCCTTGCAATTTATGTTAACAATTTTTGGGGACAGATAGAGCTTTCTTTTGGAAGTAGATTATCACCACTGGGGGGGTTTCTTTTTTACTATATAATGACAAAAGTACCATACATTTTGAATAAAAAAATGTTTTCCCTACGTTATGTTATAAAACATCTATTCTTACCCATATTTTTGGTGTCAGGTAAATAGACACCAAACATGTCAAGCCTTAACCACTTCAAGTCCGCGGTGTAAAACCCCCTTCCCATCCAGGCCATTTTTCAGTGTTCAGCGCTGCAGTACTTTGATTGACGATTATTCCGTCATGCAACGCTGTACTGAAATACATTTTTTACAATTTTTGGGGGACAGACAGAGCATTCTTTTGGTGGTATTTAATCACCACTGGGGGTTTTATTTTTTACTATATTAAGGGAAAAGTACAGATTTTTAAAAGAAAACTGTTTCCCCTATATTAAATTATAAAACATTTATTATTACCCAATTTTTTGGTAAAATATATTAAAGACAGGGTCACGTCAGGTAAAAAGACACCAAACATGTCAAGACTTAAAATTGTGTGCGCACGCGCGGAAATTCAAATGACTACAATACACAAAATTGGCCAAATTGGCCTATAATGATTGCTCTCACTCCGACGTTCGCAACGATATGTAACATGTGTAGCGCAATTGTCATTTTCGCATGCTGGCGCATTTAAAAAATTTGGGGGGGGGTATACTTTTTTTTGTGACTTTTATTTATTTTTTTACTCTTTTTATGTTTTTTTAAACTTAATGTCATTGCTATTACATAGGGGGATAACATTCCCCCTATATAATAGCAAAGGCACACTGACAGGTCCTCTTTATGGAGACATTAGGGATCTCTAAGACCCCTAATGTCACCCGGGGACCCCAAAAGAATGCGATGAAGCACAGATCTGCTTCATCAGCTATAGCAGCCAGATGACTGACAGGTGAATGCGGAAGTGATGTAATACACATCACTTCTGCATTCTCAGCACAAAGGGAGGTCAGCAAGGAGGAAGATGCTGACCTCCCTCCTATCTTCCTCCTGACACCCTCCCAAGCCGGTCCCGGGCCGCAGATGGGGCAGCGGATCCTGGGATTGAAGGTGAGGGGTCAGGAGGGGGGGGCGGCGGCGGATCGCGAGGGGGGTCACGGAGCCAGCACATACACGCGATCGGTAGGCTATAGAGCCGCCGATCGTGTGTATGTGAAATAGCCGGTAACGGCTCTTTGCATTGAACGGGCTTTTTCTGCCCGTGCGCGTGCGCCCCCTAGCAGAAAAAAAATGCCGTCTGGAGACGGCAACCCGCAAATGCTAGTCCGCCGTCCGTCCGTTTTTTTGCAACAGGCGGACGGCAACAGGTAAAATTGCGTGCACCCGCAAAATCGCAAAAAACGACCACACTGAAAATTGGCCATAGGCGACCCTTAAAACGCTTTTACCGCTCATCAGTTTAGTGTTATCAGTAATTAATGGCCCTAAAATTATTGCTCACACTCTGACGTTCACATGTAACATGTGCGGCACAATAGGCACAATTGTTGTTTTCGCACGTAGGCACACCCAATGCATATCTGCATATGTATGTGGGGGGCGTAGGACTTAAAAAAATGTTTTTTTTATGCTTCTTTATTTATTTATTGTATGATTCTTTAATTTTTGTATTACTTTTACACAACTTTATTGCTATCACATGGGTGGGGCTAAGAAGCCCCCTATGTGATAGCCAATTTACATGACAGATCCTCTTTATGGAGACATCAGGGGTCTCCTAGACCCCTAATGTCATCTAGGGACCCCCAGAGAAGCTGATGAAGCAGAGATCTGGCGGGAAGCTGCTCGTCGGGCTCCGCCATCCTCTCGTCACAGATGAGCGGACGAGTGGATTTTTCAAGCCATGTATATATATA
>NW_017306863.1:613683-643661 GCF_000935625.1 Nanorana parkeri | reverse complement strand
TATATAACATATTTTTTTATAGTAGGCCTCATTTTTCTCCTGATGAAGCAGGTTTAACTGAGAAATGTGTAGAACTGAATCCCATTCGAATAATCAAACTATAATCAATTACTGTATTAACATGTGAATACGTGATATTGAGTATATGCATATTGATTTAAGTGAATACAAGGCTGTTTTCGGTCTAGAATACTGTAATGAGGCTAATCAGATGATGGGAGCCATTTGAATGCACTGTCTTTGTTCTCTTTTGTTTTCATGGATTGATGAAATATGTATTTAATAAAATTCATTGTAAATCAATGTAATTGACCCAAATGGATGCCTCAAAAGTCGATATGGTTATATATTTTCTCTTGATCTCTATATGTAGCTGAACTGTCTTTCCTTGCATACATGCAATACAGCATATCCAGGGCCGGTGCTAGGATTCTTGCCTACACAGGCAAGGTGCATTTTTGCGCCCCCTCCCCGACCCCCTGTAAAAACAGGGCTTTTTGACAAGTACTTGTACTTGTCAAAATGCAACCGATGTTTTGCGCTATGGTTTTTTTTTTCACTTACCTTCGGCGCGGGAGAGCAGCAGCGAGTCAGCGCTGGTCCGGTGGGAGGAGCTCCAGGTGGGGTCCTAATTTAGCTGGCCGGCGACTGCCTGACGTGTCGCTCGTGTCGGGATCCTCTGGCAGTCGCCGGCCAGCTAAATTAGGACCCCACCTGGAGCTCCTCCCACTGGACCAGCGCTGACTCGCCGCTGCTCTCCCACACCGAAGGTAAGTGAAAAAAAAAACAAAAGCATAGCGCAAACATCGGGGCATTCTGACAAGTACAAGTACTTTTCAAAATACCCTATTTTTTCGGCCTCACCCTGCAGCGCCCTCAGGCGGCCGCCTGACTTGCCTTGCGGTAGCGCCGGGCCTGAGCATATCACATTATCTCCTGATTGAATGAACAATCACTGCAGCACAAGGGACTTCTATGCAGAGACCATGTGGCACTTACTGTACAAAAGTCAGTTCTCTTCAGTCCTCAGTCTCTGTGTACCGTCCTTCAAAAACAGAACAAAACAAATATAACTGAACAAGTCCCAAGATGTCTCCCCACATGCACAAGCTTCTTGCACCAATCTCCTACTTCTCCACTGCAGAACACTCCCCCTTCTAATGTTGCACACATTGCAGGCTGGCACATGTGTCTCCCTTTTCAGTAGCCATCACATAGAAGTAAATAGCAGTGGCCATTTTGGAATAGTCTAAAATCCAGTGTCTTCTAGTGACAGGAAACAGGCTGTGTGAAACAGTAAACAACTGCTGCCACATAGCAGGTGAACATGTCAGTTTTTCACAGTGAAACAGTTCTGCTGCACACCTACACTGTGCTACCACACTGGGTTAGCAAACTGCTTAGGGCTGGGTTAGCAAACTGCCACTGAACGCTGTGCTGCGAGTCAACGCTCAGCACTGCTAACTAGCACATGCAGCGGAAGTGAATGTAGATACAGAGCGCCAGCAGTGTATTAAGGAAACCTGCTGCCCTAGGCCCCCCCCCCCGGACTAACATTTCGTGGACTGGCCGACAGCACCAAGGGGGCTGACATCATGAGCCGCCGCCTCGCCATCAGCAAACAACAATCCCCCTCCCCCTGGCTGACATCATGATCCGCCGCTGCCTCGCCATCACCAAACAACACCACAACCCCCCCGACGATCACTCACTGGAGCAGTCAAACCAGCGCCGCCCGCTGTATGGTCACCGCCAGAAGCTGCAGTCCGCGCAAGAAGCCGTCCACGTTCCCGGCCCGCAACCCGCGTCATTGCCGCTACGATGTCCTAAGGTTCTCTCCCTTTCGCTCAATCTTCTCTCCCCGCAGCATTTGCCGCCCTCTAGGAATCTGCCGCTCCAGGCAAACGCCTTGTTTGCCTCGCGGCAGATACGCCCCTGCAGAGCGCTGAGTATGATAGAGAAGGTGGGGACAGAGCACCAGCGGCCATTTTAACTGTGGGCACACTTGGCAGAGCTGTAAAAAGAGTGCCTGATCCCCGAAGGAGTAAATTGATTTACTGCGGGAACCTACAATTTAATGTTTTGGTGGACGAGCACACCAAATATTCATTAGAAAATGCTATTTATTAGTCACTATGCAGCCGAAGCATTCAGTGAAGCTGCTGCAGTGAACTGAAGTGCTGCAGAAAAGCTAAGGAACTGGAGTTTCTTAGCCAAGCACTTAACTTTTATATATGAGGTGAGTGGAAATCACTCATCTCATAGTTCTCCTTTAACATAAACTAACCCATACACTTGCCCTGAATGAGCACAACATAAATTTACTTTAGGTTGCATATAGGCACCTCTCCTATATCTATGCACCACTTCTTGGGTGTAACCAGAAAAAGCAGTATGGGCTGACATTTTATTAGAAAAGGTGCAACTTTTTTTGTGACTTCTGTTAAAACATCAACAGGGGCAGCAGTGGGTGGTAGCCCTTCCTGTTTTAGCACGCCAAACACAAAAGCACATCCGTGCTACTGGGGTCAGTTTGAGTCCCTACTTCCTCAATGGGATGTAAGCAATGCTTTGCAAAGGAATGGCATGCATGTAGTCCCATAGCGCCGTCCAGTAGCCAGACAGGAAGCTGTAAAGCTCAACCTGGAAATAGTGAAGTCATATTCCTAGCTATGTTTTTTTAGTTGAGAAGTGTGAAATGCAACAGTGACTAAACAAAATTGCAGTCTTTCTGCAAGAAAACTACGGCATATATATTTATTTCAGCTGTTTCAAGCTGTTTTTTTTTTTTTGGGGAGTTCCATTTTAAATAGATTAGTAGCAGTAAAATCAAACTTGCCGTTTAGCCTTTAGTAATGGCAGAAAAATGACAATTATGAGTCTTGGGCTGCAGAAAGAGTCTAGTGCAGATTAAAAACAGAAATCTGAGCATGATGGAAATTGGATTTCACTGGGGTGCAGGGACTAGAAGCACCTGATCTTAACTGCATATGAATGGACTTGTATGGCAGGACAGTTTCCATTACGTAATACAGAGGACAATTGCAGATAGACGGTGAGGAAAACAGTGTCAGTACACAGCAAACAGGAACAGATAAACGTGGTGCTCATTTGCAACAGGCTGCAAGAAACAACTGATGACAAAGCCAATATAGACAGGCAAGCATGATCAGAAGCCTAAGCCAATACAGATCAGATTAGGATATAGGCAGAGGCGTTTAACCCAAAAGCAGAACAGTCAGAGGCTAAGGTGCAGGAGTCAGTAGAGACTAACTAAGAGGAACGTAACAGCAATAGCTGGTAGAGGAAGAGCCCCTATACAGCCACAAACACAGAACAGATGAGACAAATGAAAGAGGGGAGAAATACACCAGATTTATGATGGTAAAGGGGAAAACACAACAGACGTGAAATCCTAGCTACATTAACTTTTTCCCATTTCTGCTTATATATTCTAGTAAGTTACACGTATGATTTTTTCAGTATGTCATTTTGATGTTTTCAATGGTACTGACACCTTATTTGTCTTTTAAGGAATAGCATTAAAAAAATTGTAAAAGCGAAGAAAGAAAACATACTATATATTGTATGGCAGAAAAAAAATGCCAAAAATCATCAAAGCAGTAAAGTAGATTGCCAATTTTTATAATTAACAGCAATAGCCAGAGGCAAAGAGAATATAATTCTAATGTTCACTATAATAAGCTCTCAATACTACAATGAACTCCTTCTTATAATAATGTGAGTTTTTCTTTAACTAATCCATTATCGGAAAAATTACTTAAGAATAGTTGATCTGATCCCCTGGTCCCCAGTATCAGACAGATCAGCTTTCTATTCTAGATATCAGATAATTTACTTTATTGATTTCTCTTGATGACGTACACCCATTTCTTTTAGTCTAGGGGAGAGCTATAATTCATTAGCATGGAGAAAGAGACAATTGGAGCTAGAAATATATGAGAGTATCAGTATTCAAGATGCCAAGTCTCTTTTTTTAGTCCTTTCAACCTCAAAAGCTCCACTTTGGTACGGCGTGGATGCAGACAGTGTCCAGTAATAGAAATATTGCATTTCAGGTGTTAAATCAGGATTAGGGCTCATTCACACCTGCGCAGAGGGCTGTTCACTGCCCTGATCAGCATATTTATGTGGCATGTACCGCCAGGTGTTTACAATCAGCTGTTGCCGCTCTGCCTGTACAAATCAATGACCGGCTGACAGGCTCTGCTGCTGTCTACATGTATTCACACATGCAGCAATTACCTGCGGTTAGGGACAGATGAGCAGTGCTGTTCTTATCTTAGCCACATATAACCGCTCTATGAGTGATTACATGCAAGTAGCCATGGATAGCTGCAGAGCATGTCATTGATGTGTACAGGCTGAGTGTCTGCTGTTGATTGCATACACACACACGGTAGAACTTTGCTGATCTGGGCAGTGTTTGGTGCTCAGCATTTCTGTGAATGAGTCCTTAAATTGTATGTATAGTCAAGATTTTGTTGTTGTTTTGAATAGGGAAGGTCAAGGTTAAGACCCCTGTCAGTTTATGTTTTGCTGTCTGGGTACAATTGGGAAATGTCTCTTCCCTTCCTGTCCAAAAGATGCAATAGAAAAATAGAGGAAATCTCCCAAAATTAAAGGAAATTTCCCTCTTAGACAGCTGTCCCTATTGAAAGATTTCCCCTCACCTTGTGTTCTCGGGACACCTCTACAATTTTTTAGTTCCCCTGACTTTTTTTCTTGGTGACAATAGTCACCAATACAAATAGAGTTGTGACTCACCCTAGCTTGAGCAGAAATTTATGAAATTCAATCCATTCAGCCCAACCCTGCTTTACTGACAGCGGTTTCCGTCAGAAGCCACTGTCACAAAAGGTGAAATAGAAATGGCTATCATGTGACCACATGTTACAAAAGATAAAAAAAAGGTATTTGGAATTTTTTTTTCTACCTGGGGAACACCTGACAATGGCTCTATGTCTTCCCTATTCTATTCAAAACGTAAAAAAAAGAAAAATTGGCTTCAACATAATTGAAGACTAGTTGAATATGTCACATAGTGGCGTCACAAGGGGGGTGTGGGGGGTGTAGCCCGCACCTGGGTGACGCCATTGGAGGGGTGACATTTTGGTGTCACCCCTTCTAAAAAGTCGGGCACTCAGTCATGAACCGAGAGGAGAGAGGAGGGGACCAGGCGGCATACCTCATCCTGCCGGGTGAACGTCCCCTCCTCTCTCTTCCGGCATCCATCACTAAGATGGCCGCCGGCAGGCATCAATTAGATGGCAGCGCATGCGCAATTACGTAATTGTGCACATGGCAGTGCATGCGCGATGACATCACAATGGGGTGTCACCCGGTCTCCGCTCCAGGTGACACATGGCCTCAGGACACCCCTGATGTTACATATTAACTAAGCACAGTTTCATATTATACAGTAATCCCTCGGTGCACGAACGCTTCTGTTCACGAACAATTCGGTCCGCGAACAGGAAGTTTGGCAAAATGTTGCTTCTTTTCGCGAACTCCAAATCAGGTGACGAACATGACCGTGGCCATCTTCCCGCTCTGACACGCGGTTGTGGCTTCCTCTAGTCGAGATCGCGGTCGCAGACAGACCTGTGCACCCTTGCTGTGAAGCTTTTTTGTGTGCTTTTTACCACATACAGTACTGTACAGTAGTATTCAATCTAGCATGGCTCCAAAGAAAGTGCAGAGCAAGCATGGTGGTAAAAAGAAAGTGCAGAGCGGTAATGAAGGTGACAAGAATGTGCAGAGTGACTCAATAAAAGTTAGTCTTCACTCTTTTCATACTGTACTTTGTTTCATATTTTTGTGGTTAAAAAAAAATTACATATGGTTCAGAACGGATTAACCTTATTTACATTGAACCTTATGGGAAAATTTGATTCGGTTCACGACCAAAATCGGTTCACGACCACGTTTGTAGGGGTCGAACGAATTAAACCTTATTTACACTGAACCTTATGGGGAAATTTGATTCGGTTCGCGACCAGAATCGTGGAACAAATAAAGTTCGTGAACCGAGGTACCACTGTATTTGAACCTATTTTGAAGACTATAATGTGTTTACATACAAAAATCCCTTCGATAGAAAAAAAACTAAAAAATGTTTGTGCAAGTATTGTGGAATTCAAATCAAATTTTTTTTTTAGTTTTACATAGTGTTTTTATCTTTTAGAAATTGTACCGTTTTCAGGTTCTTAAATGAACATTCATGCCTACAATGTGCAATGTGTCTGTGCATGTGAAAAACTGAAAGATCGGCTCAGTTATATTAGATGCAAAGTAGAATCTTAGTGCAGCAAAAGGGTTAACATAGATTTTTCCTCCAGCATTTCATTTGACATTTATTTGAAACATATACTTACACAGTGAAATGCATGTTTGTCTTCCAGAAATGTAATACCTTTGTGCTTAAATTGTTTTTCCTTAGCAGCATGATCCGATGTGCCTAAAGAGTGAACTGGTTCAGACAGAGTGAGATTTGACCTGGTTTGCACCTACATATATCCTTTAATATTAAAGTGTATTTCCAGCTAAAACTTTTTGGGGGAAATAGAAAGGTAGGATTAGAAACTCTGTCATATGTTTTTATTGCTGCTACTGTGCCCATGTGGGGGTGGGGTGATTCACTCTCACCCTTTGTCCTGGTGACAGCTGTTAGAAGGACAGAAAGCGAGGAGAAATCCAAAACTTTACAGCTGTCACACTACAGGCGGTAAGGGGAAATCTTTATAAAGAGACTCTTGTTTTGCTGACAGCTTTCTTTGAGGGATTTCTCCTCGCTTTACACAGATTTTCTTTTACTTCCTGTTGTGTCTTAAGGTGCCCATACACCTTACGATTATCTGACGAAACTTTTCGTCCGATGATCGAATAGTCATACGATTTTCGTATGGCAGCCCCATCCTGCCCCGATGATCGGAATATTAATTTAGCCGTAATTAACGAAAAGCACCTGGACGAAATGCGGTAATTGATTTGCCATATTTTCGTTAGTGCAAGTAGATCGTACGACTTTTGACAGACGGAAACGCCAGCAACCTTACGAAAATCGTACGATCTAGCAAAGTTTTCAAACATGCTTGACCGTCAAAAGTCGTATGATTGTACAGTAATGTCGGTCGGACACTGCAATGCACACATACAATTATCGGACGAAAAGTCGATCGCATACGAAAATCGTCCGATAATCGTAAGGTGTATGGGCACCTTTAGAGAGTGAAGTAAAATCTCCTCAGTAGAACAAGAAAAAAAAAAAAAAACAATCCTGATGGGTTTTATTAATTGCCTTCTTTATCCAAAGTTAGAGAAAAATTGGGCATAAAGTACACTTTAAGAAGGGGTGATTTTAAAACTGAAAAAAACTTGCAGTTTAAATCAGCTAAATACATTCCAGATGCATCAAAAGAACAGGTGTGAAAAGTCCTACAGTTCTTTTTTCTAAAGCAGCTACAGCCTGGGTAGAAAAGCCTTTCTTCTCCCAGCATGCTGCAATGAAGTCCCCTTGCTTTCAGTATAAAGACAGAGGTCCAACGCTTCCCCTGCTGAATCCCAGCTAGAGCCCTTCAATGAACAGGGAGCATGAGTTTTGCTAATTGCAGAGCTACAGATCTGATTCACAGAGAGTGTGTTGAACCTCTGCAGAGAGACTATTGCTTCCACGCAGAAAGCAAGGGCCCTACTTTGCAAAATGCTGGAAGGAGACACCCTTTTCTATTTGAGCTGAGGCTGCTTTCTAAAGAAAACTAACTGTAAAGGTGCCCATACATCTGCCGATTATCGTACGATAATCGCGGGTGATCCCGCGATCGTACAATAATCGACAGGTGTGTAGAAGGCGTGCGACCGTTTCTACTGTACGGTCGCACGTCTTTTGTCTTCCCAGCACGCTTGAAAACTTGCTGAATATCTTAAGATTTTCGGCAGGTTAGTGGTGTGCTGGGAATACAAATGCCGAACTGGCCGGTGTGCGCAAGTGCACACTGCCCGCTCAGCATTGGAATCATCGGAAGCCCTCCCCTCAGCGGGGCAGGATTGCCAAGATGGGCAGATCGTATGAGATTTTAATTACCTTACAACCATTGCACAACGAAAGTCGTGCGATGGTTGTAAAGTGTGTGTTAGGAAACTAACTGTAAGAATATTTACACCTTTTATTTTGATGCACCTGAAATGAGCTGATTCCAACTGAAATGATTAACCGGATTGCACGAGTGTGACATTCAACATGGATCATCCAGATTCATATGCTTGAATATCAGGGTAGACTGCATTTTAAAGGAAAAGAGCAGGGAGAATAAAACATGCTCTCTCTGATACAGTCAAATAGCAAAATTACTCCACTCCACCAGGTCTGATTCGTCCAGCTAAAATCTTGGTACCTATTAGTATGATGATCCAAATTGGTTAAAATATACTGCAGTATACAGGTGAAACTCGAATAATTAGAATATCGTGCAAAAGTAATTGCAGTAAGTGCTGCAAAAGGGGCCCAAACCAAGTACTGAGTACATATGCATGCTTGTACTTTTCAGAGGTCCGATATTGTTCTATGTACAATCCTTGTTTTATTGATTGCATGTAATAATCTACTTTTTTGAGATTGTGGATTTGGGGTTCTTGGGGTTTTCATGAGCTGTAAGCCATAATCATCACAATTATGACAAATCACGGCTTGAACTATCTTGCTTTGCATGTAATGAGTCTATCTCATATATTAGTTTCACCTTTTAAGTTGCATTAGTGAAATAAATGAACTTTGCACCATATTCTAATTATTTGAGTTTCACCTGTATGTGATAAGAACAGAGAACAGAGACACTCACACACAGGATAGTAGCAAGCTATTCTACAATTTATTGGACATGTTAAAGGTTTTCATACAGAGACTTAAACAGGCATCATATTAATATTACAATTATATTTGTCTTCGGAGTCTCGTGTATTCCGACTGTAACCCCACCGTGCCCGCTATGCATTTGAGTGAGACCCACTTCGTCAACTGAATACAACCTGAGGTGTGCCATGATTTTTAAAGGTCAAGTATGCCAAATAAGGGGCCATACTCATAAAATGATTGTTGGAAGAAAGGGAAGGGAGGGCGGGTACGCCGGAGGATCGATGCAGTGTCTCCTCCCCTCCATGCCAGAAATAGCCTTGAGCCCCTTAGACTCCGCCCACAAATGTAATTAGCCTTAACTTGTGTTCGGAGTCTCGTGTATTCCGACTGTAACCCCACCGCGCCCAATATGCATTTGAGTGAGACCCACTTCGTCAACTGAATACAACCTGAGGTGTGCCATGATTTTTAAAGGTCAGTATGCCAAATAAGGGGGCAAAGCACAACGTGTAGAAAGTTGGTTTATTTATCTTCAACCTGTCTAACTAGCTAGTTTTGAAAATGCTAGTGCCAATTCCACGTTCGGGTTGGGGATGTATCTGTTGAAACAGGATGACTTCCATCTCCCCAGATGTTGTTTGATCACGTGGGCCGGTACCTGACGAGTATGTACAAAAAAAGAAAAGGTTTGTGAAAAAGGGGTTTGGTGTATAGAACACAGCAATCCATATGCAATACATGTATATACAGGGTTAATGCTATCACAGCAGGTTTCAACCGCTCACTTGCTCTGTCCAGCTGTGTCTACCGACACCTAAGAAGTTCATTGATTTCTTTATATCTCTCAATCTTGCTGTAGGACTCATCTGTGAGCTCATGATTCAGCAATACATAGAACATAATAGAAACAACGGGTACCAGTTCTCATACAATAGCAGAAACTAACATATGAACATGTTTAATAAGCTTAGAAACGCACCCTGTCACGAAACACATGTGCTGCTGAGTGAAATCGAGTGCCTGTCTCCGGAGTCTGCCTACACTCCAAAGCCCACCATCTAGAAGAAAAGTGAGGCTGCATACCAATGACATCACTATAATAGAAAACAACTTTATGCCTCACAAGGGATGCTTTAGGTCTGTCCCTCTCTCACAAGTTACATCCTTGTGGACTTACTCGTATATTCACCCTGATTCTCCAGCATCCCATGCCGGCTCTAACTCTGAGAGCTGACCACTGATCAGTCATCTCTTGTTCTTTGTTCTGAGCAGTCTGCTCCCCATAGGGATATCTTCCCCCATTTGCTTCTTTAGCTTTGGCTGAAGCTACAGATCGGGCAAGGGACAGGGTTTTAGCCACGTGCAGAGAGGCGCAGCCACCTGTCAATTAGGCAGTTGGGGTGGATCCCTACAATACTGTTGGGATTCTCCTCGACTGTGGCACAGCTCTACCCTGTCAGCTGGTAGCAGCAATTAGTAAATGCACTAGAGGTGCACCGAAATGACATTTTCAAAACCGAAACCAAATATAAAAAAAATGTCAGGCCGAAACCCTCCAAAAACAATTTTTAACCTTTATTTTATTTTTATTTATATTAAATATTTTTATTACTTTACTGTTGGGGGCTTCAGGTAAATATTAGGGGTCTAAGCAGACCCCTGATATTTCCCTTTTAAAATAGAAAAAGATTGAGAACACAGAGTCCTCAATCTCTTTTTCTGCAGCCCCTGTTATAAATAAACAGGAAGCCTCTATACTGAGTATTCCTGTGCATTCATAACTTGTGGAGATAGTAGGTTTACCATGCCCACAATCATGAATGAACAGGAAGTGATGTAGATCACTTCACATTTCATAATTGGGAGGGAGGAGAGACGCCGGCCACTCACAGTGCTCTCCTCCCTCAAACCGCCCAGCCTCCTGTGACAGTTTCTCTCCTCCCCGCTGGATGCAGAGCAGCTCCCAGCAGGGAGAAGAGAAACCAGGGATGCAACGCTATTTCGACTGAAAGATGGCACTTTGTCAAAACTGCCATTTTCAGGCGATATGTTTCGGCAGCCGAAATATCGGTGCATCCCTAAAATGTATTCCTGTGACCCAAAAGAGAAAGGTACCCATACATCTCTTTTAAAGTCTGTTCATCATTGACCTCTTGTAGATAGTACTATCTTGCTAACTGTGCCTATTGTTGTTCATTATCAGGCTTTATTGGCTTTGTTAAGAATTCAGAGCAGAAACACGTAGTAGGGAGTAAATAATATGATTTAGGGCAATGATACAGGAAACTGAAAAGCAGTGGAGAGGATAAAATGCGAAATAAAGCGACCTGAAAAATGTTCGTAGAAGACAGCTGTCACAGGAGGCCAAGCTGGCGGTGCGGGGGAGGAGTCAGCTGTCAGAGGAGATTGAGCTCTCCTCCCCGCACCCACTCGTTCAGCCTCCTGTGACAGTTAGTCAGGATGGAGAGCGTTTTTTTGGGGGGTTTTTTTGAGGGGGTGGAGGGTTATAAGCTGACTTCTGATTTGTTGTCTGCATTACTACACACTATTAGCCTTTGAGGGATTATGAAAAGTGTGCTAACAAGATTATTTTTTTCTACAACTGAAACCAGTTAGAATTCTTGTTTGATTTTCAACTCTGAAAGGCACAACAAATCTAAGTAATGTTTAGCTGGTTGTTCACTTTCCGCACTATGTATTTGATATTCTCGCTCAGCAGATTATTGTGTGACATGGATCAGACATCTGCTGTTTCAACACAGGAGAGAAATTATTGAAAGGCGTCAGTAGCCTCTTTTTTTGGAACATATGCAGTGAGAAAGGACTCCGCAGTGCAATATAAAACACCTGCTCTTTTTCTAGCACAGCACATAGCGCAACATGCAGCTCTACCTAGAGGAGTGGAAAAGTGCTGTCATTAGGGATGCTTCTTCAGACGGTAATTATGTATATCGAAGCACAGTAATGAACTGATGCACTTCATTGCCTTCTAGGTAATGTCTCCATTACCTGATAATACTCGAGATAGGAAAACAATTAGAACTTGTTAAGCTGACAAATGCTCAAAATATTCACGTGAGAATGAGGGATCAGCGCTTGAGGGGTTAAGAAATCAACAGGAATTTGAATGCTGAAGCATGTGTACAGGTATAAAGAAAAGATACTGGAAAGTGAAAAGCAGTGGAGAGGATAGCCTACGAAAAAAGCAACCTTAAAATTCCCCTGGAAGCTCAGAAGAGAATGTGCCAAATGTTTTTATGCTGTATGGTGGGGTTATTACAAAAATGGCTATTACTTTTATGACATTTTCTTTTTTATGAATATGCTACTGTAAGATTCACAGTACATATCATTGTATAAAAAAAGAATAGAATTTTCATTAAAACAGATTAAAAACACATAGAAACATTTAAAAAGAAGACTGACAAATTTAATGACGTTATACTCAGTGTAAACTAAGGATGCAACTATACCGATATTGGCATCAAGGCCCATACCGGTTTCAGTATCAGTGCCCATCCAAGTATATGTATGGAGTGAACTCATACAAGAGTACTCGTGAAAATACCCCGATAATAAGTGCCCATAATGGTTTTTTTTGCACACAAGCGGCTGCCGTAAGGTTTTTAACCTTAGTGGTAGACACGTTTTTTTTTGCATGCTGGCTGGTGAGTGTGCTGGGAAACTTTTTGCTGTTGTACTGTATAAAGCCCTTCCATGTGCACCTTGCTTTAAAGCTGGTGATAAGTTGATGAGTGCGTTTGCCATTTGTTTTGCTTGACTGGTTTGGTGCAGTGACACATTGGGGGCCTCAGCTGCCGTTGTGATGTGTGGGGTCCCTTTTGTGTCCCTGTGCCTTCAAGGAGGTTGGGCTGCCTCCTGACAAACCTGCACCCAATTTTATCTTTTGCTACATGTGCTCCAAGATGGAGACTCTCATAGATTAGTTAGGACCGCGAGGCGAGGCTGTGCGACTTTCACATATTCTGCAGAAGACGTGTATCTAAACTTCTGTTTTTAACCTTAGGCCCCGTTCACCATATCGCGGATATTTACCGCGCGATATCGCTCTCCAATGCATCTCAATGGGGCTCTGTCCGTCGCGGGTCGTGTGTCGCTACAGCAGGACCCTTTTTGGAGCGGATTTTGCCGCGATTCTAGGTTGCTCAATGCAACCATTTGCGAGATATCGCGCAAAATGCAAATCGCGCGACAAACGCGCGATTTGCGAATCGCTCAGTGTGAATGGGGCCTTAGTGGTAGACAAGTTTTTTTGCATGCTGGCTTCTGAGTGTGCTGGGAAACTTTTTGCTGTTGTGCCGTAAGGTCCGACGCTTGCAGGGGACCTCCCGACAGCCTTCTGGGGACCTCTCTGTGCTGCTTACAGCACCGCCCACATATGTCATCCTCCTCCTTCTTATGGATTCCCATCACCTGCCTCCGGACCCCGGGTGAGAGACACAGCACAGCCATACCTAACACCCCGCACAGCCCTGGTGGAACGCTGCAAAGCCATTCCTAACACCCCGCAAGGTATTGGTAATTTGTATCGGCAAGTACATGTGGAAAAGTATCAGTATTGTACTCCGTCTGGAAAAATGGCATCGGTGCATTTCTAGTTTAAACCTCCTTATGGTTTACTCCTGCTCCAACTGACCAGCTACATTAGTGTACTCATCATTCTACCAGACTTAGTTATACAGTACACAGGTATTTACAAAGGTAGAAGAAAATATTGTCAGGTACTAATAGGTTACCGGACTGAGGGATCTATTTGGATGCCCCCCGTTTTTATAAAACTTTGAACCTTCAGTTGTAAGTCCAATATTTCTATTTATACTGCGCAAGGCTTTATGGATCATTGGTGGCTAATATAATATACTGCTAATTAACTTCTCTTTTCTTAGGGCGCCCTTCAGTGCTGACTGTATTTGAGATACTTGTAGAATAATTACCTGTTATAAAACAAGGAAAGTACCTTAGATATACATACAATATTCTTATACAGTGGTACCTCAGTTCACGAATGCTTCTGTTCGCGAATAATTCGGTTCACAAACAGGAAGTTCAGCAAAATGTTGCTTCCGTTCGCGAACTCCGCATGAGGTGACGAACACAACCACAGCCATCTTCCCTGCTCTGACACTGGCCGTGGCTTCCGCTAGTCGAGATTGCGGTCTGATCACAGTTTGATTCAGTTCGTGACCAATTCGGTTCGCGACCAGAATCGTGGAACGAATTAAGTTCGTGAACCGAGGTACCACTGTATTGAATTTAGCAGTTATACTTGGCATAGTGGTACAGACGGGTGCATCTTCTCATCTAATGCCCCTGCACTTGCCTCTATGTAGTTTATCATGGTTTCATCTCTGGTGCAGATGGAAAACAATGAACTTTTATATCTCTAAAGCTTTCCTGATAAAGCCATGTGTGCTTTGTATGCGAAACACAGAGCTATTCTCACTCCACTGAACTATAAGCGCCTGTAATGATAAGACTTTCTACCATTGTAAACACCTTACTATATGTATGACCAAGTCATTAATGTACCTGGTCAATGGGAGTGGCAATGAAGCATATGGATGTTTAAATTAAGTATAAGGTCATGAAATATGTCAATCTTCTTGTTAAAATGTCCTATATGTTTTTAGTTGGTTTTAATTAAAAACATTTTTTGTATACAACTACTGTATATGTGCTTTGGTACCAGTAAAATGTAGCTTTCTATTGTGTTCAGAGTTGCTGTACATGTATTGATGTGTTACCTGGTCAACCACAAGTTAATTATAGCAGGAAATATACTGTATTAAAACAATGGGAACAGTTTGGATAATTATTTAGGGTCTGAAAAATGGCATGTTGCTCCCATCTAAGAGTAAATGAAGAACAGACAGGTCGTAGATGACTAAAATATATATAAAAACCAAATCACTGAAATCTTATATACATTTTAAAATATTGATGTAATTACACAAGTAATGTTCAATATTTTTTAAATCTGAAGGTTATTATAGTCACACATTGTGGTCCTGTCATGAAAGTCCTTGTCCAGCTATTTCCGGTGATAGGGTCATACCCTGTCTCTAAATTTTTCTTCTGCATTATCACCATGTCACATGGGCTTCCGATGGAGTCTACAGGTGACTGTCTAAGCACATATTACACAAGCATGGTCCACAGTTGTCACGATCAATAAAACCTCCCTGAGAAATGCAATGAAGTCATCACTGTAGTGTATACCGTATATGTAGACAGGAAGTGGAAGACAATAGAAAATAGGTGAGAACAAGTATTTTACGATAAACAGACAATTGTTTATGATATATGGTGCTTTAGTTAATATCTTCTTTATGTTTTATGTCTGAATCCATATACTAAGATATTTGCTGTCAGAAACTTTATTCATGGATGAATCAATTTCTGCAAGTGCTAAAAATTTTGAATATGAAATATGTAGAAAATAGTCAAGTTACAATTATCAAGATATGAAGTCTGTGACCAGCCACAGGACACAAGAAACATTATGTAAAGTTCATGTGCTTTTGGGTATGTTAAGATGGTTTACCACTTCAAAACCATAGCAGGTAAACTGTACTGCCGGCCTCTATGCAATGTCTATTAATATGTCTAGGTATTGTTTTAACAGATGACCTTAGGGGCTTCCTCCCTGTCAGTCCTACGCATTAAGGAATTGACATAAGGACAGTGATGAGTTACATCTGTTATAGAACCATCTAAAATAAACCACAGAAGCAGTAATTATGTTCTAGCTTAACACTCAGCTCCTAACACCACAGCACAGAAATGGCAAATTAAGGAATCCAACGTTTCAGAAGCAAGCCCAGGCATGCCTGCTTCACTTCAATCATTGACCTGATCATCACTGTGTGGCCATTAGAAATCTCACACTACATTACACAAAGTAACTTTATTGTCAACTGCAGGAGAGCCATGGCTTCTTTTTATATAAATACTTCCACACAAGTAGGTAGGAATCTTGCGTGCCCGCGAGCAGAAAAAAATTGCCGTCTGGAGACGGCAACCCGCAGATGCTGCAGTGCCGTCCGTCCGTTTTTTTACTACGGGCGGACAGCAAGAGGTTAAATGGCTCCCCTGTAGGGGCCCCATACTGTCACCTCATTTCCTGGATTCCTGTTATCTACCCCCTTCTCCTTAGTACACTGATGATGCTGGGGGGAGAGAAGGTAGGGCTTTTTGCATGTAAATGGAGCAGCATTAAGATAAGAACACTACTACAAAAAAATACTTAGTGACACTAAATTCAGGAGTTACAAACCTAGAAATGCATTCAAGTACCTTAACTATTAGCAACAATATAGCTTATTTGTGTATCACTCAGCTGTAGATCCTCAAATCATCGTTGAATTGGTGCTGACACACCTACTTACTTCTGGAGGGTGGCTACTTTTGTTCCCCATAATCCCTGCGTGTGTTGCAAAGTAGCTACCACTCCATGCTCGCTCCCATGATGGACTACAATCTCACGATTAGTTTAATAATTTGTATTGAGATTGTACTTGATCACGGGAGAGATCTTGGAGCAGTGGCTACTTTACAATACACATATGGACCATGGGGAACAAAACTAGCCACCCTCCAGAAGGAAGGACCGTGTCAGCACCAATTCCGCAGATGATTTGGGGATCTACAGCCGAGTGATACACAAATAAGATACATTTTTGCTTATAGTTAGGGTACTTGAATGCATTTTTAAGGTTTAATGTAGGAGTTTGTCACTTCAAGAGTACAGGGAAATCACAGAGAGACCAGAGGAGTTGAGAACTTTGAGTCTGTTTTCTCTAAGATAGTGTCATTGTCAAGCCATTCTTACGTGTCTGCGTGGTATGAATAGGCCTAGTAAGATGACCATATAATATGCTATGGAAAACTGACTGACACGTCCTTATACACCAACAACTATCCTTGTAGGTCTCTCCTCAGCTGTTCTCTAGCAGAGTATCACTACCCAAAGCAGGTCTTCACCATTTCTGTAGCAATATATCACTAAAACACTATGTAAGCTGATTTTTGTTGTCATTACTAATGAAAATGAAACAAAATGATAACCTATGTAATTAAAATAACTGATAATAAAAGAGCACTATTAATGTGAAAGAGAATCAACTAAATCCATTCTTCCTTGCACTAAACACTTTCATTCACCTCCGCCTTACATATTCATGAATAGATCCTTCTGAAAAGAAACCTCATTTACAAATTAGAAAAAATGGTTTGTCTTATCATAAAATTACAGTCAGTAAATTATTATTAGCGAGATAACATAGTTCAGCGCTTAGCAACCTAGAAAGGTCACTGTATTGTTCAAAATGCCACGGTGTATTACAGAGCTTTTAATAAAAAAATACAGTTCCTTCTTTTTTTTTTACATACTTCTCAGCAGGGAGAGTTGTAAAAGCTTCTCAGTGGGTCGTACGGCCACCATTTGAATTTGGCTTCGACTTAAAAGGATTGGAGTGGGTTGCCAAGAGAATGGCCCCATATATCCAATTGCCGTTGACAATGGGATGTCTATTCTGCCCCCATCGCAACCAGCGTGTTTAATGCAGCTGTATGGATTTACACAGTGGGTTTTCCAAAGGACCTAGCATCAAACAGGGCTGAAAAAAACAAAAACCTATTTGTACGTTTCAATTTTAGGAACGCGAGGAAGAGGATTGTGGGAAAGAATGTGTGTAAAATTCACTCAGTATTGATTTCAGCTATTATGAAAAGAGAAAGAGCTAAGCAATTGAAATTAAAGCATTGAATGTCTTATCGCATGCAGAGCATTAAATACGGTTATAAAAGCCGGTGAAACATTTTTAGCCATATACTATAATATACATGCTTTTTACCAAGTACTATAGTGGATGTGGTCAGAAACAAAGCAGTTATCAGTTCTGATGTGACTAAGGGATACATTCAAGGATCTTGAAAAATATATATTAGTACCTCAACCTATCACACCATAAGCCCATTACATCCAGGTTGACTAAAAAGTATTTGTATTACCAATTTCATGGTGTAATTGTAAAAGACATTGTTGCATTTTACTTACTTCTCTTTGCAGGTACATCCAAGAACCTGCCATTTATGCTTTTGAATGCAACATGCAGGTGGTGTTGAGTAGACTGGAGTTGTACTTCCAGGGTGCTTATCCCTATTATTGGTTGTCCACTGAAAGGTTCAGTTTGCGGTCTCTTGAATACACCCTGTCCATGTATCTCCAATTTCTCAACATAAACCTACCCTGTCTCTAGAACCCTCTGCTCTTGAGCCAACACTGTTTACATCTTATGTAGCGCTATTGGTAACCTCCTGGCACATAGTTTAAGGAAGCATGGCCTCAATAGTGACATTATGAATGTCCCAGAGCCACTTACTTGGCAATATATGTCCTAGTTACATTACTCTCAGGGTGAAGTTCTTGTCATTGGATGATAAGAATGATGGGCACCAGTCACTTTGATTAGATTTTAAGAGATTGTAATAGCACATGCATGAAGAATGGAGAGAAGGAGGGTGAAGGTAGCACGGGGTAACTGTAGAGTTACATCAAAACACAGTCCTTTGGTCTTCTGCGTGTCTAACTTTCTTGGTTGCGCTCACAGGACTTTACTTGGCTCCTTGACAAGTGAGGGTCCTGTGTATGCTCAATGTTAGAGTTCAAAGCAGGACAGCAATGAGAAGCTTCCGGTGTAGTTTGACACACACCACGTCCATGTGGGGCACAACTGCAGCTCTGCTTCCTCAAGACCTGTAGCACTCTATGGCAGCCAGTAACTTAGGGATACCTCCCAGGAGGGGAGATCCCCACAAAATCTCATATCCCCAGGCCCTAAGACCTAAAGACCAGACAGATGGTCACAGATGTACCCTCTCAGGGTGAAGGCCATGTGCCAAGAAGTGCCTCAGATATTTAATGGTTCTCCCAGCATGCACAGCAGACCCCCCATGCCTGCTAATTGTCCAGGTATTAAACATCCTTAATATGAATGTTATCTCTAGCAAACCCTGCTAAGGCAAGCTCAACACAGCAAGTGACTGAGAATAATCACTCCATACTTAAAGAACACTAGCCAGCACACAGCTTAGCTGACTAACCTCACACTATCAGATCACAAACCCCAGAAAAGGAATTTGGAAAAATACTACATCCCTACACTAAAACACTTTGTATCCCAGCTGTATTTTCAGGTATGCAGTCTCACTTAGTCAGATTTTAGTTTTTTGACAGCTGACCAATTCTGTTCCGTGCTTTCTGATCATTTCTGGTAATGGATTCTGAACTTTCATTTACATGGCAGTTTCTTTGTTTGCGAATATTTAAAAAAAAAAAAAGTGATCTGGTGCTTTGCCCGTGAAGGGTAAAACAATCAGTTCACTTGACTTTCCCATCCTGAGAAGCTTACATCACTGCACTCCTTTCAGCTTCAAAGACTAAAGAGAAATACCAGGTACTTTTCTGTATGGGGCGAACATTTGACTCTCTCCCCTTGGTCAAGACTTGGAGCTTACACAGGACTAAGTCACCACTTATGATAGCTGAACACAACAGAACACAACAGAGGGTGATGTCTCTGAGATCACTTGTATGCAGCCTGCAGGTCTGCCATTCTCCATGAGTAACCTGGCCTTGGGGCAGCAGAGAGAGTAAAACCGTCCCTGGTTACCCGAGTATGGTAGAAGCATAACAAGTGTTAAAAGAGAAGAACATTGCAGTAGAGGTCATCCTGCTTGACCAGTACTCAGACCTTACAATGCAGTACATCTTTATTCTGCAAAAAGGCTGCAAATAACCAAGGATTCCTATATACCTGCTCATATTTGAAATAAATACCTTACATCTATTTTCGTATTTGTGTAATTAATTAATTGTCAAAATGTGTATAAAGGATTCTCCATTATGCAAGATGGCTCAAATTAACATTTATATTATTCTGACATGACACAGATGTTTAGATTTTCTAGACACGTGAATTAAAACCAAGTTCTCAATATAAAAATGGACTTTAATGAGTATTTACACAATTATTTGTAGTACACACACAAAAATATGTGTATACAGTACAAGGTCTTAACATGAAATTCTGTGGGCTTTCCCTGCTGAGCTTCATATTAGGGATGAGCTTCAGCATCAGGTTGAGCATGGCTTCAAGGTGAACTCAACTCATTTGCAGTTTGGGAAAATGGCAAACTAAGGCTGGCCATACAATTATCAATTTTTTTCGTCCAACCCTCGGGCTCAACGAAAGAAATTGACGACATTCCTCCAGCAACACAAACAGCAAATCAAATCGAGGAAATCACCGCTGTTGGCATTGTATTCCGACACCCGATCAGAGCGGGCAGCTCATTGGCTGCCGGCTCTGATCGCACAAAGACTTTCAGCTGATCGAGGAATGCCGGCTGAAAGGGAGCCGATAGCCCCACATACTGTGCGCTACATTAAAAAACAGCCAAAATTTGGCAAGTGTATGGGCACCTTATTGCAACCATCCTCTGACATAGCAAACAAATATAAAATAAAGCAATTCCTGGCCTCTAAACTTTGGTTATGTAGCTTAGAAGGGTCAAATTTGGGAACTTATTTATGTGCCATCCCCCTAACTATAAAAGGTTGGGTTCTCAGCATTGATATTAACGATGTGAGAGGAAAGGCATAAGGAGTACTGCTGATAAAGTGCACAGGGGCAGATTAGTGTAGGGCTTGTAGGCACTGGTCTATTTAGATAGATGTAAACCATTACTGAATGTCCTTAAGGTATGTATTGTGTGACCTGCAGCTTCTTTACAGCCTCTTTACATGTACTTTCTACAGTCAAAACAGGCTCAATGTGTTTTTTAGCTTCCCTTTCAGGGGGCCTTGAAAAACTCTCATTTTACATTTATAGCAAAGAACTTAATAGAGTGCCTACCCACTAGTCTTCATTCTGTTTAATATTGAGAACATGTCTGTCACTCAAAGCCAGCAAACTAAGTGCTCAGAAAGCTTTGCATATATTTATCCGGCATCTGTATTATACATATGTATGTTTAGTACGAATAAAAAAAATTCTACAAAAACTGGAGGAGCAAAAATACAAAGAATGAGATTGTAAAAATGTGCTTCTAAGATCTTTGGCCCCGGAAATGTCCCTGGTATCTCCGGATCTTCTATTTGTGTTTACTGCTTTGTAGGGAGGAAAGCATCAACAGAATAATAAGTGTGTTCTGTACTGTGCTATACTAATAATTGCTCTGAAATTCACTGCATATAAATATTTACATGAAATCATACATTGACACCTCTCCATGTGTCTACAGTTATAAATATCAATCAACAGATATTAAGTACTATAAAGTCCCATGTGTCTGTGAACCACACACATTCGTAACTGTGATTCAATCTTCAAAACAATTGTGTGGTGAATCTTCCCAGAACCACTGTGCTTCTGTTTGCCTCCAATCACACTCACCGGATGTTTAGGGCTAAAATATTCAGAATAAGCCCTACGCGCTTTATATCATAAGAGTCGCGAAGAGCCTTTTTGCGTATTATCTCCCCAAATGGGTTACGATCCTTGGATCACTAGGACAATTAACTCCATCTACTCCTGTATAACCACCTCGTAATACAGATAGGAATACACTCCAATCCACCAGCATCCTGTGTATGTAATCCACCTCCTTCTCCACTCAGCAATACTTCCCAGCGAGAGGCTCAAACAAAAAGATTAAGATCTTCCATTGTGTAGCATTTTCATAATGGAAGCATTGCAGCATACCATCACATGGGGTTATTCATATAAAATCCTAGCGCGGCTAAAAAGGTTTTTTTTCGTTTTCTTTTCAATGCATCAACAGAGTCTGTCTACTGAACAATGTGAAAATATATGCAATACAAAGAGATAGAAATAAAGCCATTTAGAAATAAGCAATGTAGGTCTAATATAACACAACCACATAAGGTAAAAAAAAAATGATTTTTAAAAAATCCTTTAAAAGATGAGGTTGCGCCAAGTAAATGAATACCAAACATGGCAACCTTCAAAATAGAGTTGCCACCTGTCCGGGATTCACCTGGACAGTCCAGTTTTTGAGTCTTGTGTCCGGGTTTCAGGACAGCTGACACCCGGACACAAGACACTAAGTGCAGATGCCAAAACTTTAAATTGTTTTACAGATGCGCCTGCCTGAGGTCCCCAGCAAGCACAGGACCTCAAGCAGCCGCATCTTCCTCTTAGCTGTGGGCGCCTGCAAACAGGCAGTTGCCCGCACAACACCTCCTCCTCCAGCTCCTTCATGACAGCACGCCGCCCGCCTCTGGACTCCAGGTGAGACCCCCCCCACTTCCTGCACAGCACTCCTTAAAGCCTGTATAGCCCACCTGACACCCCACACAGCCATCTAGAAGCCTACATAGCCCACCTGAGAGCCCACAGAGTCCAGATCCGAGAGACATCAGGGCACCACCCCAGAACAACACAGAGTATGTAGCTTCATATTATTTTGTATTTCTGAATAATGTATTGCTGGGATTTGTAGTCCTCTATTGCCGGTCTCCTTACTCCCCCCACTGACTGCCTCTCCTCTATATTCTCCCAAAAGAAATTGCTGCACGCGGCGCTAAAGTGTTTGGGTTTCAAGTAAAGAAAAGGTGGCAACCCTACTTCAAAATTGTGTGCGCCCCTAAAATGGCTAAAAACTATGATACCCATAATTGTTCATAGGCAATGCTTTAACCCTTTTCCTGTCAAGACTTTTTTTGCATTTTGCACACATGTTATAATCCAAATTTTAGGCCTAAAAACTACTTGAAGCCACTGAGAGTTATATATAGTTATATATTGCTATATATTAAGCACAGACCCTGTAGAATAAAATGGTGCCATTTACACTTAAGGTAATTTTAGTGCACACAAACATAATATAATACCCATTTTTTTTTTTAAATGACAGATGCGCCGAGTAAATAGATGACCAACATGCCAAACTTAAAAATTGATTGTGCCCATGAAACGGCGACACAATATGGCATCCCAAATTGTCCATAGGTAATGTTTTTAAAAGCCTATACAGGTAATCAGTTTAGCGTTAATGGTAAATATTGGCCCTAGAATTACTGTTCTAACTCTGGCGCACGCAGCAATATTCAACGTATGTAGCGCAATCGTTGTTTTCAAACATAGGTGCACCCGACATGTGTTTACATTGGTAGGCAAATTATGGGGAAGGGTCTTTAAATATTTTATTTTTATTTTTTATATATTTTTTTATTTAACTTTATTTATTTTTTTACTTCATTGCTATCACATAGGAGGGTTCACAAGCTCCCTATGTGATAGCATATTAGTGGTAATAGGTTATCTTTAAGGTGTAAACGATCTGAGTGCAGATCACACTTGAACAGCGTCTTATGCTGGGCACACACCTTACAACCATCGCAAGACTTTTGTCTTGTGACGTTTGTAAGGTAAATAAAAAAAACGTACGATCTGCCCATCTTGAACAGGCAGATCGTACTTGCGATGATCGCAAGCCCGCCCCGCTGAGGGACGGGCTTCCGATGAACGCATTGCTGAACGGGCAGTGTGCGCTTGCGCACACCGGCCCGTGCGGCTTTTATCTTGCGAACATGCCACAAACCAGCCGAAAATCGTACGATGTTCGGCTGGTTTTCGAACATGTTCCTACGATAAAAGTCGTGCGACCTTACAGTAGCAGAGGTCGCACGCCTTCCACACACCTTGCGATAATCGTACGATTGCGGGATTTCCCATGATTATCGTACGATTATCGCAAGGTGTGTGGGAACCTTAACTCAGCCGGGGAATGACAGCTGAGGAGTTGGAATGCAATCAGCGTCGTTTCCGGCTCCATTCAGCAGGAAGGAGATCGGCTTTGCACTGGTAACCCGAGTCCGAAGCCAGTGGCATAAGGGATATGGCCCTGACAGGGAAATGGTTAAAAGCCTTTACAGGTCATCAATTTAGAGTTAACAGTAAATGACGGCTCTATAATTATTACGCATACTTTGACATCTTTTTTTGTTTGTTTTATGTACTGTAACTTATTTTTTTTAAACTATATATATATATATACACACATTTTTTTTTTTTTTTTACCTTTGTGCTCCCTATGTGATAGCACATACGTGGTGACAGGTTCTCTTTAAGGAGAAGGACTGATAAACAACTGTCACTTCTGTACTTCAATGAAGCTGATCAAGCACAGATTGCCAAGTAATGACATCTCAGAAACAGGAAGTGATTGCATCCTACTTCATTAACCAGAGGAGTGATCAGCGAATGTATGTTTGCTGATCTTCCTCTGCTCTAGCTGAGAGAGGGGCAGTGGAGCCCGGGATAAATGGTGTGGGAAGTCACACAGTGATAGGGGGGAGGAAGGGGGCGAGCAACCTGTCAAAATGATTTTGTGGTTTTACAGCTGCCTGAATAACTTCCAGTGTAAACGCAACTGCTAGCTTTACACCAGGGGTGAGCACACACCAGCCCTCCAGCTGTGAAAATACAAATCCCAGCATGCGTCTCTAGGAGTCTTGCCTGTGGTTGTGAGAATCTTGCAATGCCTCATGGGATTTGTAGTTCCACAACAGCTGGCGTACATATGAGCAAACTCTCTATAGCAGCTGGAAGTGTGCGCACAGGGCCCTGCTGTAGCAGCAATGCAAGGATTAAAGTGAACTTGTACACAATCAATACTAGACCACAGAACAGGTACAATTTACAGGAGGCACTGAAAATGAACCGCACTTCCCCCTCCCTGTGCTTGTAGAGAAATATCCGTTTTTTTTCTGGTAAAGTGACACCTCCCCATGATGCACCACTCAGTACCCAATAAGAGCCATTTGGTATCAAATGTGGGACGAGGGAGCTTACATAGCCCTGGGAAAGTGTCACATTTTCCAAGACAACCTGCCAATAGTTTCTGCAACATGATTCAATTGTGTGACCATGGGGGTTGATCGCTTAGTTGCACTAATGAAAATGCAGCATCTTTACCAGGTGCGTTTTCCTTTAAAATCAATGAACATGTATTAAAACGCATGTCAAGACATGAATTTGGACATGTGTCATGGTGTACATCAATGTGTCATGACCCATGTTAGCGCATGACACCATGTGTCAATACCTGTTGATGTGCATTGCCAGTCAATAAAAGTGCATTGCAACACACAACAGTGCAAATTAAGGGCCCAGTCACAAAATCAAGAGTGCTGTGATGTTTGGGGATATTAGCATATACGGTGAGCGCTTAAGAATGCAGTCTACTCGCAATGTCTTCGGTTTAAGGGCTCGGTAGCCCACTTTTATTCAAAACAAAGTTCATATAGCCATCTTGGATACCCTCGCAGGGGTTGTTCAACATAACATTCTTGCAAGGCTTCAAAACAACACAATAATAGCCTCCTGGCTTCCACTTTAAACGTTGGCACTTCTGACCCACTGGTCCTCTTTGAAGTGATGTCCCACACTTGTACTGGTGGCCCCTCAGGCTCACGGCTCTCCTAGCCTCACCAGTACTCTCCCAGCCTACCTGGCTGTCTTAAGGTGGCCATACACTCTACAACCATCGCAAGACTTTAGTCTTGCGATGGTTGTACAGGGATTAAAAAAACATACGATCTGCCTATCTTGGACAGGCAGATCGCACTCTCGATCATCGCAAGCCCGCCCCCTTGAGGGGCGGGCTTCCGATGACCGCAATGCTGAACGGGCAGTGTGCGCGTGCGCACACCGGCCCGTTCGGCATTTGTCTTCCGAGCACCGTTCTAACCAGCCGAGAATTGTACGATTCCCGGCTGGTTTTCGAACATGCTGGTTCGACAGAAGACGTGCGACCGTACAGTAGAAACGGTCGCACGTCTCCGTTCACACTGCTCGATTATCGTGCGAAAAACCGATCGCATACGATTATCGTACGATAATCGTGCAGTGTATGGGCACCTTAAGTGTGCTTCCAGCACATTCACCACCTGACTCCACTTTAGATTCTGGGGGAAGTCCTCCTGACTCCTGAACACCGTCCGTTCCTATCCCAGTAGGAGCTCGCCTGACTCCTCTCTGACTTCTGGGGGCATTCACCTGAACACGGTCTGTTCCTCTTTCCCATCAGGAGCCAATATCACACATAATTTAGTTAATTGTTGATTACATTAATCTAATGTTAGATATATTGGTTTACGTTATGATGTTTTTGTAATAAAGGGCTGCTACAGCTAGTTATACCAAACAATGGTGTGGTCTGTTATTTGGGGGGTTTTTAGTTATTGAGGGGAGGTGGCGTAGCAGGGTCTTTTGGTGCAAGAAGGAACCTATGGCGTGCCCTAGTCAAGCCTGGACCCAGGACTGGGGATCTCATCTTCCCTCCTGAATCACCTTGAAACCTCCCAGTTCCAGGATCCCAAGCATAGTCCTGACAAACCCTTGCTTCCTGACACGTCTCAGCCCATCTGGCTGAGAGTCCCAGGTGATCATAACACCCAATTGTACAGGGGGATTGCCACACAATACCACAGTGCGTTCCGCCTAGTGCATGCAGTATTTTTTACCAGATTGCACTGGACCGGAACGCAGGCACTAATGTGCCACGGATTTGGGTGCCAGCGATTGCACGGGGGGCGTGGCTGCAGTATCATTGAGTTCAATGCACTGCCACACCCCCTCCCGCCTCAAAACAAAGTGAGCCGGCCAGGTTGTGTTCCAGAGGCCGAACGCACTCTTGATAGTGTGACAGTGCCCTTACGCGTGATTTTAATCATTTCCATTAATTTCATGATAAACACATCAGGGGGAAAAAAACAATAGATGTGAATCCAGTCTGAGGGCTGAAGTACTTTGTTGCTGCAGTAGCACGTGTTAATGTGTGTGTTGCCCCCCAACGGGTTGCTGCAATGCAACGTGTGACACAACACATGCTGACACAAAGATAAGATCCGCAGTGTGAATGGGCCATGTGATACAAACACAAGGGATTGTTCTCATGAGGTTTCAATAGTGCAACACTAACCCAGGGGTGGGCAACTCTGGCCCTCCAGCTGTGCTTTAACTACAATCCCAACATGCCTCTGCCTCTGGGAGCCATGCTTGTAACTGTCAGTCTTGCAATATCTAATGGGACTTGTAGTTAGGGTTGCCACCTTTTCTTCAAGTGAAACCCAAACACTCTAGCGACGCGCTGACATTTTTCTTGGGAGAATGAGTCGCGGCTTATTAATATGTAAATAGTGCCACCCATTCATATGTAAATACCACAGTTGAGACTTCTTTAGTGGGGGGCCAGTAGCCCCTATCTTAATTTTGGTTGCCCCTGTCTGCCTGGCATCTTGTGTCTGGGTTTCTGCTGCCATGAAACCCGGACACAGCATTCAAAACCCGAACTGTCCGGGTGAATCCTGGACAGGTGGCAACCCTACTTGTAGTTCTACAACAGCTGGAGGGCCAGAGTTGCCCACCCCTGCCCTAGCCCGTCAGCTAAAACGCTGCATTTCAGCGGATAGACTAGTGCATTGCGGCAGGTCCGGCAGTGATCACTTTTGTTTGCTTGATGAAGGGACCGGACAGGTTCCGAAACGTTGCCACGCATGGTGATATGACCTGCATGAATGAATAAAAGGATTTCATTTTGAAGAAAACTTGTCGTGCTGGGGACCATTTTTTTTGTTTTGCGAGTGTGACGGACCCCCGTACTCAGGATGAGTATGTCCGCCGCTGTCTTCTTCCTTGCTCAGGAGATATTGGAACCCGCTGATCTGTAGCTCCCCGTTTCCCCAGTCACTAGCCAAGGCTTGAGTGTAGGGTAAACAAACTCTGCTTTATTGAACAACTGCACAAACTTTTATACAGAAAGTGATCAGATCAGAATATAATCCCATCACATCCATCCTCCCCTCCCAGACAATCGGTCTGCTCAACACCACAGGCGTCCACCTGCTAACGAACTCCAGACAGCCATAGCAGCCTGGCCAGAATGTTATTGTTCTGAGCTCCCTCAGAGAACAATGGGAGATAACGAGGGATGGTGCTGATAGTCTTTCCATAACCAGGTCACACAGCATAACGCACTCAAACATAACTCAACCCCAATACACATTTATCTTATAAACTCATCACCATGTCGTCACAGCGAGTATTTGGCGGCGCCATCCGCGGCCACTTCAGCACCCCCCCACATATTATGAGGCTTCTCAGTCAGGAGTGCGGTGGGACTCTCTATTTGACTTCATGTCAACAAGGTGCACTGTGCTGTGCTGTTGTGGAACAACCTGCGGTGACATGCTGAGGGGAGTTTATCGAAAATGGAGCAGTTGTCCATGGCAACCAATCAGCTTCTCTCTTTCATTTTCAAATTTTAATTGAAGAAACTGAAAAGAGAAGCTGATTAGTTACCATGGGCAACTGCTCCAGATTCCGTCTGCTCCAGATTTGACAACCCTCCGTTGTGCTGCGATAAAATGCAGCATGTTAGCGCACCATCCATCACATCCACACACACAATTGTTTTCTATGGGACCTGTTTTAATCCAGTGTAGCAAAACACAGGTCATGTGTGAACGCCCCTCACTGCCTGAGTATATAGGCAAGTACGGGTGCTGCAGCTGTCTGAATACAATAGCCGGCAGAGGAGATTCCTCCATCTATGCTGTTTAGTGTTAATGGGGGAATCAAGTAATTTGTCTCATTCAGTGAACAAGAGACATCTACCAGTGTATAGCTAGCTTTAGGTGAGCGGGCTGACCCGAGATCTCTTTACTACTTATAAATGGAGCTAACTGTTGACAATGATCTCATTAACATCACATTGATTTCAGTGTACTACAAATGAGGTGACTGCCAACAAAGCCTCTTCACATAGCCTGTTCATTTATTTTACATACCTTGTGTCAAGAAGCCCATACATTTCAAATGAGCCACAGTGCACCAAAGAAATGCATGTTTACATGCACTAACATGCGTTTTCATGCGTGTTGCATTTTTATGTGCGCTGAAATACTTTTTAATGTTATCTATTGCCAAGCATTCCTGTTTCCGGGACGGGTCAAAATATTTACCATATTTTACCGTTATATGCTGTGCGTTGTGTTCACATGCTGCATTTTAACACAACTCACCGGAATGCACAAAATAACACATGACTAGAAAAGAGATACTTATCCTTGTGTTAAAGCTTTGAGAACTGAGGTCTGGATTACATTATAGCGTTGTGGTAAAGGATAAGATACCCGTGCGTTTAGTGCACACCAATGTACAGAGCAATACAGCATATGTTAGGTGTGCTGGTGTGTTGCCTTTCAATTAAACTGCACCCCAATGCACCTTCTGACAGCCGGGCGTTGCAGCACAGTGCAACATGTGGTACCGCAATACCATAGGGGGGATATTTATCAAAACTGGAGCAGAGAGAATCTGGAGTAGTTGCCCATGGCAACCAATCAGCATCCACCTTTCATTTTCAAACCTTAACTGAACAAACTGAATTGAGAAGCTGATTGGTTGCCATTGGCAACTGCTTCAGATTCATCTGCTCCAGTTTTGATAAATATCCCCCATGTGTTGCATTTCAGTGCAGAGGGAAAAAAAGTAACGCATGCACTACTTTTTTCACTGCAACACAAGCAGTACCTATTGCGCTGCACTGCAATGCACGCCCACCAGGAGGTACGTTGGAGTGCCTTTTACATGAATGGAAATGCAACACACCAGCTCACCCATCGTACGATACATTGCGCTATGCAGGAGTGGGCAATGGGCATCTCCAGCTGTGCTTTAACTACAAATCCCAACATGCCTCTGGGAGTCATGCTTGCAACTGTCAGTCTTGCAATGCTTCATGGGACTTGTAGTTCCACAACAACTGGAGGGCCGGAGTTGCCACCCCTATGCAATAGTGCATGGTATACAGTATATAGTGTGAGCTGGGCCTCAATTCGCAACGTTTTAACACACGGATACGTATCTTTTTTAGCCATGTGACTTTTATTTTAAAATCTTGTTGGAAATGAGGTTTCTTTCATATTATGTGCGATTAGATGCATAAAAAATATATACACACACACAAACACTAATATATATATATATATATA